>NC_084825.1:20304287-20604287 GCF_958449725.1 Rosa rugosa
ATCTTGGGCCGTCTCATGTAACATGCTAACAATTAAAACAATAACAAGAACCCCCTTTTGTAGAAGGCTAGAATTGTGAATGAAGGACCACTGGATAAATGTGTTTAATTAATCCTGCAAGCAGTTATCAAACAGAAATGAAAAAACCATGCCCTTAAAAAAACACAGTTATGCACTTCAAAATCGCCATTCAGTTAAACATTTGAACCTCTCTCACAGGAAGTTCATGCACTGGTTTCTACTTGCTTACCAACTAATACCAAATCAATCACATGATTGAATATGCCTACCAGCAGACTTTTCAGTTTAACTTTATCTATTTATACCAGCTTAATAACATATTTGATGTGCCTAACAGCAGTCACTTGTTAAATTAAGTTACCAAGGATTTCCACTGTCAAGTATAACTTATTATTTCAATGTGAATTTACAAAACCTCTCCTTGGTCAACAATAACAAGCCCAGAAAACCAAAACCTCTCAAGTGAAATTAAATAAATAGCCTCTAGGCTCTTGATATTTTAAAATGATAATGGAAAATGGCTGAACCTTGTTATTCTGAAACTTTCCTGCAGCCCCATTCGATGGTCCATTCGGTGGTGCGTAGCTCACTGCATTGTAGGCTGCTGTTGACACAGAAGGAAGCACATATGTATATGGAATACCATGAAAACCCGAGAAGAAAACACCTATAAGTTCAGGTGGAGAGAACTTACTAGGAATCAAAGTTTACCATAATAATTTTGCATATATGAAAATATAGATAATTAAAGAAACTACACAATCATTGACCAGCAAGAATCACTGTTTACAAACAGATTTTAGTATTCAAAACTTTCTATCCAATTTGTCATATGTTATAAAATGTTCTAAATGGATGGTGTCCAACCAGACCCCCATAGGGGTACATAAAATTATGAATCCAACAACTCTATATCAGCTGGCAGTAGAAGCCGAAGTCATGCTTCTCAATTGCCTAGCAAAACTAAATGGATCTCGTTCCATGGACTTCAAATGTATTGCGCAGTCATCTATTTCACATATGATAAACAAACCAAAGGGATGTCAGAGTTTTACTCAGAATACCATAGGTCTCATTCTACATGTCTGTCGTACAACTAGCATTTTAGAAACATGTAGAATGAGTTATGTGGTATTCTGATTTCTGAGTAAAAGTATAACATCCATCTTGTTGGTTTGTACTATTTGAAATAAAATGCCATGAGATATGATAGTTTTCAGGTTGAACTATAATAAGTAAAATACAGTATAGATATTGCAACATAACAATAGCCAAGAGACTGATGCAGAAAGACAAAAGAGAGAGAGAAAAAAAACAATATATATATATATATATATATATATATATATAAATCCGTTTATCAGGGACCTTGGGCCAGCTAACTACACATAAAATATAAAATTGTCGGATTTCTGCAAACCTTACAAAAAATTGTTGCAATTCGAAAGAATAATAATGATAAGGTGAGGCTATGTCCGCCCCTAAATGGTTGTATCCACTCCGCTATAGAAGGGGTTGACTTTTCACTAATAGGAATGCAGCGATCTAGACTGAAATAGTGTTAATCCTAATGATTACCATAGTTGTGACACATCAGGTACAAAGTCTGGAAAATCTTGGGTAAGACTCTAAAAGCAAGTACTCAGTGCCTTGATATCAACAATATTTTTGCCCTTTTTTCTGAAGATTTGCAATTGTGACTAATTTGCTTTCCAGAATTTCATATTTGTTAACTATCTATTAATTCGGACTTCTAATTCTTTCTTCTTTCCTTAAAACTTTTTATATAAAAAGCAAAACACAAACAAGAAACAAAAGCATGGAAAAGAAGTTCACAGCTAGCTACGGGAAGCAAACCACACAGACTGCATTATGACTGACATAAGAAAGAGACAAACCCTAGCAAAAAAGAAAACAGCCCTCCAGTCTAGAAAAATGAAGGAGAACGTATGGACTTCTTTTAATCTTAACAGATATATGGTGGGGAAAGAGAAAGAGCAGGACTGGCACAAACGCAAGCTATGAAATGATCATCTGGCAAAAATGCAAGCTAAACTTATGGTAAAACCTCAAAAGAAGATAAAGTAGGTTTTTAATATCTGCATTCATATTTGTAACATACTTCGAACTAAACTGAATGTTGTCAGTTTTATTGATTGTTTTTGTAAGGTCGCAAATTATCACACAAAAGTTTCAAGCAGCTTCCTATAAGTAAGAATATGATCATATGCGCACACACCTGGATATGAAAATGGGGCATTCATTGACTGAGTGTAGTGAGAGTCCTCAGATAGCTTAGAAAGAATTAAATCAGCTGCCCGCATCTGTTCCTCCAAAGTTCCTGTTAGTGTAACTAGCCGGTCATTTACCCCAAAATAATTATTGTCCTGAGGTGATATTTTAATCCCAGCCTGTGAGTCTTCAATAAATGACCTGGTAAAGACAAACCTTAGAAGTCAGCAACTTCTGATGTGTATGATATAAAATGAGGAACCTAAGGTATAAAATCAAGTAGTGCAACTTATATCAAACATGACTGAAAAATAAAAGTCATACATATAACAAAAATGAATGTCCTTTACACAGTTGCCCATAGATCACACCTTCATGAACCTAGTAAATCTCCTCATCAGTATCTAAGCAGCAAAAAGCTGATCATCGTCCTCTTACTTTACTTGTCAAGATGCAACAAGCATATAATGGCTTTTGAGAAACAAATCATGCAAAAAAGAAGCTCTAAAACAGTATAAACTAACAAAACCTTAAAGGTTAAAAAATAAAAAACCACTACTAGATCTTATTTGATGTAGCAGATGGAGGGAAAAAAAAAGTCTGATCCCAATGCACCAATGTGTCATGATTAGTAGAAGCAGAAAACTTACACCCTTGAGATATTTTAATAGGCATCATTAACAATTTTAACCTGATTTCTTGTAGCACAATTCTTAAAAATTAAAACACTTGACTTGTGTTTCCTACTTATTTAACTACATGATTGAATCACTATAGCACATAATTTTTGAGTAGGACAACTTTCCCTGGTGCATAATGATGGATTTCCAAAACAAAGAAACAGCTCACACATCAAATGATTGCAGAAACACCAATTCTGTGTAGATCCCTTAGCAACATCATTTACATCAATGACCTTGTCAAGTAATCGAAAACAGGGTTTGACTTTTAAGACGTTAAAGGGTGTGGGTCTCCTCGTCCCCCAATTTGTTCATATTATCTCTCTTGCACTTAATTAGATTGTCCAAATGCCACATAGATGTCACTAAGGAATTAAATAAACAACATATAAGCATCTTCGATATGATATTCACTGAAAGTGCAAACACCAGGAAGTGCCATTATTTGTTACTTATATGGAAGGAACAACAGACGAAGAATACTTAATGAAATTACCTCCTGTAGATATGCCACCAAATTCCAAAGTTGTTTCATGTCTATAGTTCTTACAGTCAAAATGCAAACAGATGACATTCAATGAGCAAAAATAGATTTTATTTTCAGAGTTTCTATGAGACAGAATATAAACGAGACACAAATTTCAAGTGCAGGAATTCATAATTTCATCGCTAAGTAATAAGGTCCGATATCACAACCAAAAGGCAAAGAAAGAAACAAAAAAAAACAAAGACTTAATTTATCAGATAAGTATGTAAACATAGAAACCATACGTTATGCTATTAGGAAACACAAGTTAAATGTGTTCTTACTTTATTGTAGATCCTTGCTTCCCAATTATCCCACCACAAGAACTATTTGGAACAATTAGTCTCAGCTTTGTTCTCGGTTCAACATCGTCACCTTCCTCAGAATATAGCTAACCAACATAACAAGGACAATTAACACCATTAATACATAGGCACATGTTAAAGAAACATATTGTGTAAAACTGCATCATAACAAGCACCTCATTGAGCAACTTAGCAAGAATAAGTTCCACAGCCTTGAGAATTTCATTTATTGTTCCAGAAATCATAATAATCCTATCAGTTGTTCCTGGGAAAAATTCATGATTGCGTGATAGCTGAATTCGTGCTCCAGATTGCGACTGAAAGTCAGTGATTGTTGCACCACCCTTTCCAATAACAGAACCAGCTGCAGCATTTGATACAAGAAACCTGACATATGTGGGCTTCTCCATAGTGTCTGGTGGAAGAAAAACAAATCTACTTAGTAAGAATAATAAGGCTGGTTATTACATTTCAGAAACTACATAAATCACTTGACTTGTCTGCAAGAATGATTGATCAAAATGTTACTTCAAAAGAGTATTTATAATTATCACATATAATTGTAACACCATATAGTGCGGGTACAAAAAATGCCTTCAAAACAATTAAATATCAAGAGTTCAAACAGCAAGATAATAAGAAAAAAAAATTACACCAAAGAACATCATCAACAAACAGTTTCGACTCGCATTCTTCACCAATTCTTTAATTTCTTCATTTATTTGGTGAGTTAAAGTTATAAGACTAAAATTCAGAAGCTTCTTATCCACAAGGGACCATTACTTTTTCTTTATATTAAAGAACAAAGAGATGGACTCAACCACCAAAAATAAATTAAAAATTGACTACCAGAGCTCAATGCAATTGAACCAATGCCGTCTTTTGGCATAACCAAATGGCCAAATTACAAAAATTTGGCACGGACACTACAATGGTAGTGTGCCATCTGCATGTGACAAAGAATGGCACCGGCACAAAAAAAAAAAAATCATTTACCACTAGAGGTCCTGCTGTGTCAAATTTTGATATGTCAATTTGTTTTGAGAGATTTTAGTATATATGGTGTGCTTTTAGGTGAATTATTGACATCTCTTTACAATATTTGAACAATAAAAAGTATAATACTTGCATACAATATTTGACCATAACTTAATGGGAAAATGAAATTAAAACCGCTAAACTCAACAAAAATCCTCCTGTTGAGATGTGGTTAAATGTGTGGCAATGCACTCTCAAGGATTACACATATATGTAACACTATGATCTGCTAATAAAGGTAACCCTCGAGTTCACTACATGTCTCCTTTAAAAACAAAGTTTTGCAAAGTGAAAATAATATTTGAGTTATGATGTGTACCACTAAAGACAGGTTTTTAATTCTTTAATCGTGACAGAGCAGGGCTCCATTGTTTTGGCATTAGTATCCAAATGAAAAGATATATGGCAGTATGATTGGGTACAGGAGTTGTGGAAAGGGTGGTATCCTCCTGCATGGAGTAGGGTTCACTTTAACAAACTCAGAAATAAGTTTAGCAGTTCAGTATAATGGCCTTTTGCAGTTGACCTAAATAATCTTCAAAAGAACCATATAAATGCTATCGAAATTCCACGGCAACCTGAAATTGTTGATAAAGACTTCGGTACAAAAAAGCTCACACTTCTAATATTTGGTAATTCATTTACTTGCGCTCCCTCCCACCAACATTAGAGAAATCAATGTTACCATCAACTGTCTGAAGACAGGGCATAGTACTTCCCATTAATAATGCTCTACTAACCAAAACAACAATGGAGCACTTGTCCGGCAGAAGACAAAACATAAATCCAGACAACTCACTTAACTGCGCATCAAACAGCCCAGATAAAGATCCTATCTATGTATTCTACATAGCATGTCTACATTTGACAGCTGGCCCACAAAAGCTAAAAGAACCAGCTACGAATTCCAAAATCTGCAATGGCAAAGAGCAATCTCCTTTCATTACTTTCCCATGCTATGTGTCACTACTTTTTTATTTCCTTGACCAACATTCTTGCCAATACTAAACAAGGCCCTTAAAACTTAAAAGAGAGGTCTCTCTTAACTTTCATATTGGTCGCATCCCATGCTAAATTGTATACTCATATGAAATTTGAATCATGACACCAGGGTCTCATGTAGTATATTACAATTCAACAAACACGATACCGACTCTGATAAAAATTCCATAATTTCCGTAAGGTAAGACTGAGGAAAATCAGATCCGAGATGAGCTTTCACTCTAAAACACTTATAAAGAAACCTCTAATTATGCTGTAAGTGGACAAACATAGATACCAATCGTAAGAAATTTACATCACCATCAGTTGAGAGCACATTATTCGAAAACTGACTTCCTCTAACAAATTGAACACGTCTATATGCAATCCACAGCTCTAATTCCTTTCAATTCCAATCCCCTCCCATTCTCTCAAAAACCACAGCGGAAGTTAGGGTTAGGGTTTTCACTTTTCAGCTTGGCAAACACATACCGCCTAACTCAAATGTAAGCTGGCATTGTCATGATTATAACGTTTCACCGAACAATTAAACTACAACAATAACCGCATTCACCACTAATTCCAGAGAACCGCAAGGCATACATACATGAATTCAGAGAGAGAGAATGGATCAGATCAGAGAGAGCTAAAGAAAGAGAGATAGACCTGAAGTAGGTGATTTGGGCGGCGGCGGCGACGAACGCCTCCGCGGTGCCTCCGGTGACGAAACGTATGAGGACTCCGTAGACTCCATTGTCTCCGTCAGCTTCTCCGTTTCACAGAGAGAGAGAGAGAGAGAGAGAGAGAGAGGGAGGGAGGGAGGGAGTTGAGAGTAGTCGAAGAATTCGAACGAAACAAGTAGAGAGCGAAAATGCGCTTACGGAAGAAATTGGGGTTTTGCTTAGCTGTGTGAGAGCTGGTAATCTCTCTGGTTACCTACCTATCCATCTATCCATCTCACTCTCTTTTGTTTGTTCGGGTTTGGCCGTCAGAACCGCCTTCCAAGTCCTTCTCTATTATTCTACTAGTTTGTACTCTCAGATCTGGCCGATCGCCACCGTCCGTTTTGTCAATAGTGTTGGAAAGTCAATGAGTTGAAGGGTGTGGGATTGGATGTGAGTAGTACTGGTCAGAGTAAAGGCATGCTGTGCCCATTAGGTCCCACGACCCCATTTGAGGATAGCTCTCGATGCGCTGCACCGCCTCCCACACGTTTTTGTTATACAATCTCAAGTTGTACCTCACAAAGTCACAATGTCAGACATATCAAGCCGAGTCCAATAGTAAGGTTATCATTTTTTTTTTTTTAATCAAATTAGAGTGTCAATCGATTCAAGATAGTGGGAGGCAAGCATTACACATAACCGCCTTATGAAGGGGCAGTTAGAAGTGAGCTATTGCTAAGAGCCCTAGAACCTAAAATTCTATGTAAAGTTGTCTTTGATATCAATCGAAACCAAGTAATCAAGAGAACATGGCACTATCAGGAAGGAAACCGAACCAGACTAAATTCTCAACTCAATTTATTCTTAACGCTTCTGGGACCTCCCTACGCAGAGGAAGCTAACCCAGAAGCACCTAATTTGAGCTATAGGCTAAACAGCCCAAACACACTAAGCCCACAACAATCTGTAGCTATTGCACAATCACCCAACAAAGGAAGGGAAATATTAAAACAAAAAGAAAAGACAAAAGTAACTAAGCTAACAGCCCATAATGACCCAAAGGGAGAGATAGAGCCCACATCCAATAGATATGGCCTATTCCAAAACTAGCCACCCCTCCCAATGCAAAATTCGTTGCACACATCGTTGTCAACGCTACATGTCGTCCACTGCAGCCACTATGTCGCCACACAGAAGCCACTAGCGGAATCTGTACACCAGTCCCAAACCCAAACAAGATGTGGAAACCCCTGCACACAGACCGCCAAGAGCTCCACAAAGCCACAATCGCCACCACTTTCGCTCGGAGAGATTTATGAACAAAGCCAACCCCGATCACGCTAGTCGTTGTTAGTCGTCACTTGCACTTATGCACACGAAGCACTCTTGCCTACAAGAAGATTCGAACCAGAATCAAAATCGAACCAGTCACTATTATCCCCAAGTCTACCGATTCCAGAAGTTAGGGCAAATGAATAATTCCCGTCCAGAAACAACATAACAAAAGAAGAGCCAAGCGCCCACGCCGTCTTCGGTTATCGTCGGACAAAATCGCAAGTTATCGTGGAGGTCACTCATTGTCTTCGCACAAAGCGACTAGCGATGTTGATATTTAGCACGGATTAATAGTAAGGTGATCATAATAAGTTTGCGCTTAGTGCACCATTTATACTCGGGGCCTTTCTTGAGACCAAGGCTCACGCAAGAAGCATTGTGGAAATCTAGGATTGTGAGCGATCACCTTCCACGCCTTGCGCTACTCATCATGGGTTTGCACCAACGCTATTCTCTTATTGTCTGCAGGATGTTTTGGACGTTGGTGATGACTTGGTCTCACTTGAGCTCACAATATGTTCGACTGTGTGTTAGGGGAATAGGGTTCATACGCCGAAAAATGTGGTCTTTGCTTTTGGAAAGGTAAATAGTAAAAGGGCAAACTAAAATGACTTGAACTACTTTTTATTTGTTTTCCTTAGAGCAAGTGCACCCGTAGTCAAGAAAAGGCAAAGTCGAGAAGTCAAGAATTCGACCAGTCAAGCTACTATTCACTGCCACTGGACATGGGTTTGCACCCGTTGTTTTTCTTGCCCGGTCAACACTGTTCACGTAATTCACTGTTTATCTGTGGGTTTCACTGTTCATATAGTTCTTAAAAAAAAAAAATTTAAAATAAAATATATTTAATGATAATAATGAATATTTACGGATAATTAATGTCATAATTATGCAATTTACTTTTTTTCAAAAATATTTTTCGGTGGATATTATATGAGCCACCGACAATTTATCTTGAAATGAGTGAAAGCACAACGGACAAATTATGAGCCACCGACAATTTATCTTGAAATAAGTGAAAGCACAACGGACAAATTATGAGCCACCGACAATTTATCTTAAAATGAGTGAAGGCAACGGACAAATTTCCTTGAAATGAGTGACCTTACAACCGACAATTTTTTAACGGACCAGATCATTTGCATACTATTCAATCTAACGGTTATTGTTGATGTAATCTTATCTAAAATTTCGGATCAGATTACGTCGAACCAGGAGTGGACACGTGTCCTCGAAGTATGATCACCTTTTATGTGAAAATTGTAAATAAATTGAGCAACATGCAGCACACCATTCCTCACAAGCTGATATTCACAAATCTCATTCGTTTTCATATTCTCCAGATCCAACACATTTCCTCTCCTTCCCTCATTTCAATGAAGAGATTGTTGGCTAAGTTTCGAAAATCTCGAGATGAAGATCTTGAAGAGCTGTGTACGACTAATGCTCTTGTGGTACCAGCAGTCGCTGAAGCTGAAGCTTCCTCCGGATCAGGACGACGAGGTTCTCAACCGGGGCGTGCACCGAATGAGGAGCGATTTAGGGAATCAAGAGGGAAAAACATGATGAAATATTACTTTGTGGAGCGTCCAGTTTTCAGTGAAGAGGTATTCCGGACAAGGTACAGGATGAGTCACAATGTGTTCAACCGCATCTCCAGTGACCTTTGTCGCTATGACCCGTACTTTGTCCAGAAATCAGATGCTGCAGGCAAAGTCGGACTACTTCCCCAGCAGAAGCTGACATGTTCCTTAAGAATGCTTGCTTATGGTGCCGGGGCAGATCAATGTGCTGAGTATTGTCGGATGGCGACAACTACCTCCATTGCGGCTCTGAAACGATTTACAAGAGGAATCGTTTTTCTCTACTCGGCAGAATACCTCCGAGCTCCTAATCCGGCCGACCTCAGAAGACTTCTCGCCAAAGCTGAGAGAAGAGGCTTTCCTGGGATGATTGGAAGCATCGACTGCATGCACTGGCAATGGAAGAATTGCCCAACAGGTTGGGCTGGAGAATACAGCGGTCGAAAACGTGTGCCCACTATCATCCTCGAAGCAGTCGCTTCTTATGACACATGGATATGGCATGCCTTCTTTGGAATGCCTGGATCATGCAACGACCTCAACGTGCTTGCTAAGTCCCCGTTGTTTGACGAGCTGACTGCTGGTCGAGCCCCTCAAATCCAATTTCAGGTGAATAACAGGATTCACAATTTAGGCTACTATCTCGCTGATGGTATCTATCCGCAATGGGCAACTTTTGTGAAATCAATTCCAAGGCCTACACGGCCCAAGGATCTGAAGTTTTCCCAGGCTCAAGAGGGGTACAGGAAGGATGTGGAGAGATGTTTCGGCATTTTACAGACCCGCTTTAGTATTGTTAGAGGAGCGGCTCGTGGCTGGGACACAGAAGACCTTCGATACATCATGCTGACTTGTATCATATTACACAACATGATAATAGAAGATGAAAGACCAGATGACAGCGATGAGGATTTGGAGTCCGATGAAGAAGAGGATAACAATATGAGGCCCAGGTTTGGGAAGGGCCGACTGGTGATGACTTCGATCCTGTTGGTAGAGATGGTCATTACTTCAACGGATTCATGGATCGATACGATGCCATTAGAAGTGCAAACAGTCACTCAAACCTTCAAGAAGATCTGATAGAGCATTTCTGGAACGTTCAAGGCAACATGGAGATCTAGATCATAAATGAATTTTTTTTGGAATAATTGGCTAATATCTATGTTTTGTTATGTTTGTGTGCTTTGAATTTGGCTTGTATTATGTTTTGGAAAGTTGGTGTCATTTTAGTTTGGCCAATGTCTATGTTTTTTATGTCAATGTGATATGAATTCGTCATCGTATTATGTTTATTATGTGTTATTTATTTGAATATAAGGTGTGTGCTTTAATACATGGAATTTCCAAATACAACTTTTATTTCATTAAATTGTCGCTTACATAAATGAAAAACTAGGAAAAAGTACAATACAATAACAAACATGCATAATAACCTAATTATTCAAATCATAATCCTCATCCTCTCTAGAAAGGTAATTTGTGTTTGAAGGCTCATCATTAAGGTTAGGGTACGGGTTGGTGGACTCACCAGTAGAGAAAGGTGAAAATTGTGGTTGTGTAGGATATCCCCCGGGGTAAGGTGGTTGCGGATAGTATCCACCGGGGTAACGGGGTTGTGGGAATCCACCGGTGAAGGGAGGTGGTGGGAATCCACCGGTTAAGGGAGGTTGTGGGAATGCATCGGGGTAAGGTGGTTGTGGGTATGCACCGGGGTAAGGAGGTTGTGGGTATGCACCACCAACATTTGGTTGTGGGAATGCACCTCCAAAATTGGGTTGCGGATAGTATCCACCCATAGAAGGTGGCGGCTGCTCGTCAAGATCTTCTTTCTCCGCTATCTTCTTTTGTTTTCTTGACCAATAACGCTTTTTATTTGGCGTCATTTTACTTGTATCAATCTCCATAATACGCTCTTCCCTCTCTTTAATACGCTCTTCCATCTCTTTAATTCGATCTTGCCTTTCTTGAAATAGGAGTTGCTCTTTTCGCATTTCGATTTGCAAGAGGATACATGCTCTTTTCTCTTCCTCTTGGAGACTTCGAGCGAATTCGTCATCGAGTTTTTTCTTGCCCTTTGTTGCCTCTATTTGGTTGTTCGCTATACTCTCGAGACTGCTTGAGTAAGGACTTCCTTCTTTCGCTGCCTTCTTGGCTTTCCGGATTGCTTCTTTCGCAGCCTTCCTTCCTTGAGGCCTCACATTAGGATCGGCAGTTTCACCTGCAATTACCTCATCTACATCCATGTCCAAGTTGATGGGGGAATTTTCAGCAATTGGTTGTGTGTGCGTATGTTGACTTCCTACATTTGATGTTCCTCCGGATGTATGGCTAGGGATGTTTTTAAATTGTGCAAAGCCCTCCACAACAGCGTAACTATCAAAACTCTGAAACAGGTGTCTTTTGGTCTTCCCTTTTTTCTTCATCCCGTTATGCCACAATTTCTGTGCTTCATCTTGCTACGTAATTTAAAAAAAAAATAATAACAAATGCAATAAGCACAAATATAAATATCGTTGTAATTACATAATTATTTATCAACTAATTATTTTAATTATAACGAAAAACAATTATTACAATTAAAACGAGTTTATAATTACTACATTATTTATCATGTAATATTTTACTATAATGTATCAACAAATTAAATGATTTATCAAAAAATATAAAGGTCATAATTTTAATAAGAAAGTATCTCACCGTTTTACAATAAAAATCAATAAGTACAAATATAAATATCGTTGTAATTACATCATTATTTATCAACTAATTATTTTAATTATAACGAAAAACAATTATTACAATTAAAATGAGTTTATAATTACTACATTATTTATCATGTAATATTTTACTATAATGTATCAACAAATTAAATGATTTATCAAAAAATATAAAGGTCATAATTTTAATAAGAAAGTATCTCACCGTTTTACAATAAAAATCAATAAGTACAAATATAAATATCGTTGTAATTACATCATTATTTATCAACTAATTATTTTAATTATAACGAAAAACAATTATTACAATTAAAACGAGTTTATAATTACTACATTATTTATCATGTAATATTTTACTATAATGTATCAACAAATTAAATGATTTATCAACAAATACATACCTCATCAACCGCATTCGAACCGCTCTTGTACCAATTTTTCGCTTGCCTTAATGCACAATGCCACTCAAAGAGTTCAACCTTTAAAATTTTCCACCTTCCCTGCAAAGATTGGGTTGATCGGCTCTGCGGCCAATTTGCGTCAAAATGTCGCTTCACGCGCATCCATAAGTCGTTTTTTTTCTGATTTGTGCCCACAGCCGGACATTGGCTTACAACTTTCCAAGACTTGCACAATTGAACATCTTCCTCATCCGTCCATCTCCTTTTATCTTGAGTATCTTCACTTTGATCTCCCTCTTGTCCGGCCACTGGACGTGTGTTTCCCCTTTGTTCGGCCATATTGGATAATGAAAATTTTGGATGATGAGAGCTATATGAAGAGGAGGAAGGTGTAACTATGAAATCAGATTTTTTGGGTGTGAGATGTTAGAAAAAATTGTAGGTATTTATAGAAAAAATTTTAGAATTTTTTACAATTTTTTTTCTTACCGTTTTGTTACCGTTTGATTTAATATATATACATATTAATTGGTTGCCGTCAGATCTGCAAGTTAATTGAAACAGACGGCTGAGATGACTTGACCGTTGCTTTCAAATTTACTATTTGCCCAACGGCTAGGTACCACGTGGCCTTTCTCTTCCGCCATTTCTTATCGCTAGGCGACAAAACCAATTGCAGCAGGGGGTCAGCAATTGCGGCGCGTCTTCTCCTCTCATTGGTGCGTTGCCTCCACGCGTCTGCTGCTCTCTGTCTCTCTCTGCTTTCGGTCGCTGTCGTCAGCTCAGAAGCATGCTGGCAGCCGGGCATGCTGGGTCAAGAAATTAGTCATGCAGTTGGCTTTTTTCTTGGCCTGGGTCATCAAAAGGCAAACTATACCTGGGCAAAAACCAACCGGTGGAGGGATGAATCTCTACATGCCCGGTCACCACGTCATAATTCCATGCTTTTGCCCGGTCAATACCAGACCGGTGCACTTGCTCTTAAGGGCAAGCAGCTTTTATGTATGGTCATACTCATATTCAAGTTGAAGGAGATTCAAAGATTCTCACTAATAGCATAGCTGGAAAGAATTATTGACCTTGGAGGATAAAAAAGTTAGTTCGAGACTAAATGATCTCTATATCCTTTCACTCAATCTGACTCACACATGCTCAGGAAGCCAATTTTGTTGATGATGTTATTCCCAATCATAGACACACTTTGCAGATTTCTAATTGGTCCACGCTTAATTTGAATTGACAGTTTCTCAAAAAAATTGGTCCGTGCTTTACCTTTTCAAGCTGCCCAAGCTCTTTGTTTTGATAATTTGAATTTACGTTGTTTTTGGATGACTCTTTGTAGCATTTGGTTTTTATTTTGTAATTGAAAAAAAAAAAAAAAAAACTACTTTTTATTTAATTTCTTTTTCTATCAAAATTTTTATTGAAAACAATACAATTGGAAGGTTTTGTACGAAGTAATGTATGTACACGATTTATATGGCATGGTAATTTGTTATGAATTCAAATAATTAATTGGAAGGTTTTAATCAACACCAATATATGTTAACTCCTTTTCTTCTTCTTTTACTTATGAATGTATTAATTATTATGTATGTACATGACATATATATGGGAATTTGTTTTCTTAAATGAGTAAGTTCTTTTGCTGGACAAAATCCATATTTCTCTTTTGGTCTAGATAGATTCATAAAAGATATCGCGGCACATTAAAAATATTAATTACATTTCTACTCTTTTTTTTTATTCAAATTACATTTCTACTTTATATGGTAATATTTTGGAAAAATATCTGAATCCTAGATTGCTTTGGACTAATCTAAATTCGAAATTTAATTAGAAACCAACCATCACTTCCTATATAACCTTCAACACCTGCACTAGTGTTCGATCATCTTCATTCATTCTTCGTCATCTTTTCTTACTCAAGATTTAAGAAGACAAAATCTTCATCCTTTCTTAGTCACATTTTTTATTCCAGATTCAAGACAACAACATCTCCATGGCCAATGAACAATGGGTTGTGGTGGGCGACACTTGGTGCATTGCAAGGTTGCACAGAGTCATCGAACCAGAAAAGGCCTTGCCCTGCATCAAGTTCTTAATGCATATTAATGCCACCATTCGTCGACTGCAGAAACAGCATGGTGACAATACAAGTTTCGATGACAACGACCAGGAAGATCTAATAGACATATTATTAGAAGAAGAAAACTGGAGCTCTAATGAGAAGGACATCACAATCGAACTCGAGTGTGACGACCCATATGACGTGAACATGGATGCAATATCTAAGGCCATTTCTCAACTGCAAGTGCCGTTACAGGCTCAGGAATCGTTGGTAGACACCATATTATTCCGGAGCTTCGAAAGTGCAAGAAACTGCGGTTCTTATGTAGATCGCAAGATTTTGCATATGGAGATCAATGTAGATCTTTATGTTGTTTCAGTAGTCTAAACCATGAAGCTGTAGAAAATGAAACCCTAAAGCCCTTATGCCTTATTCCCCTTGATATGTAGCAAATGAATTGATCGATATCCAATGTTGTTAATTTGTTGTTTTGGTTTATATGAATATCCTTTTGTTTCTATTTCTCGACCACTTCAAATTTTCAACTGAGTTTGACACAGTATTTATTAATGGATCCTCTTCCCCCTGAAATAAATTCTTACAATATCTTTATTAGTCAATGAAATATCGATTTATGGAATCGTCAATGTTTAGTTTAAGGGAGGTTGTTGGGTTTTTGGACTACATCATCTTAATTCTTGATCTCCTCTAACATGTTCTTTTCTATTTTATTTTCTATTTTTTAATCTAGAATCACTTGTTTTCACGGGCCAAGTCACTGGGGGTAAGGCTATGGTATGTTAATATTTCTCATACATCTATTTTTACTATTTTGAGGACTCATTTTACCACTTTAAGGACTCATGTGGTAACTATGAAAATTTACCACTTTAAGGATTCATGTTACCACTTTAAGGACTAATATTATTATCTTGAGGACTCATTTTACCACTTTAAGGCAATTGTATGCATGTCATACATTAACACATTGTAGAATTTCCCAGTCAGTGGACATAAGTTATTAGAAAACAATCTCACTGCTTACAGCGCGGTTTAAAAGAAAGAAGAAGAAATTCTATAGTATCTACATGTGTGTGATACACACATCTACAGATATGACAACAAATTTGTTGTCATTGTGGTAAGAGTTAATTTTGGATTAGGCCATTAATAACCAAAAGTATGATGCAATTAAACACGAACTCAGTGCAAGGTAATCTAAAGATTCATTGATCTATGCATGACATAATTTTCTTTAACGGTAATTAAAACAAAAGAACCAGACAAAGTCTTACATACGACAGCTGTGCCACTTGTACGTCTAGTAGGGCAACCCAATCAAAATCCAGAAAATTTTAATTATATTCCGAAACTACCTTTACTTTATTAAAGTGAAATACCAAAAATCCCCTACATGTGCACTGATTGGGCAGCCATACTAGACCTGTGGCATGACTTCCTTATGAAAGTTCTTTTCATAGACAAAACTCTATTCACCGGCTCTATCTATTTCTTTTTCATTATGAGACATCTTTCAAAAACTTACAGTACATAACTGAGAAATAAATATATAGAATCATGATAAACTAAGATTCAAATATAATGCAATACAACCAAACAACGAAAAATTAAAAAATATATACATATAAGGGGTGAGTCTCTCCTGAATTGTGTTTAATTAGTACTGATTTTGGAACACCAGCATTTTCATATATAGCAAGTCTCAATCATTAAAAAATTATTGAACACGACTATTATGCAAAGTGGGTACAACTCATTAGAAAAAATGAATAACTGTATTTTACCGGTTCATATTCAAAAGCAATATAGATTTTAGCTGTAACTAAAAGAAAAAAGAATAATAGTATGGACTTATTTGCTTTACGTACATATTTGCAATTACAACTTCGAGCACTTGAACAAAAACCCATTTGCTACTTATTATTAGCTAAATGAAGACTTTTGGATCTTATCACTTCTACCTGTTTACTTGGCGTAAATAACCTCAAAAACTTGTGTGAGAAACAACATATGCAGAATATATACGTTTTTGGATCAAAATTGGCCTCTTACACGCCAAGAGACTTTAAAAAAAAAAAAAAAAAAAACCCTTAACCCACCGCACCTTTACATATGTCAGTGAGAATCGAACCCATGACCTATACAATGTTGGAATTATAATTTACCAACAGGTCACAGCTTACACGCCAAGAGACTTTTATTATAGATTGTATGCTTTTTAAAAAATATATATAAGTTGATTTCATTAGATCAACAACCAATAGGCTAGAGTTTACCATAACTTACATAAGCAAAACTCGGCAAGAAAATTCAAACTAAACTATCTAAGATAGAGCAGATCATTAAAATCTCTGGGATGCTCACATTTAAGCGAGCCTATACAAGAATGAAAAAACCTCACCTCCTACGGAAAAGAAATCATTCAACTAGTCCCTACTTAATCACGCAATTGTGGTACAAACAAGATACTAGAAACGTCATAGAAGACTCATAGAAGTTAATCCAACCTCACACAGACTTAATACCCTAATTCATTAGGGCCCAGATTTCCTTAATTTGAGCCCAAGCCCGTAGGCCCAAAACCAAGTCAAGTCTTGCTTAGCAGATGACTCCCCTGCCCCATCAGCCCAAATTTGGGCCCAGGTCCAAACCCAAGCAAACAGCGCAGAAGAATCACGTTGCTCCTTTGCCTCCACCGCCGTCAAGACCTCTAGCGGCATCCCCTTCGACCACAACTCCGGCGGCCGACTTTTCCAAACCCCAGCTAACAGAGGAGTTGCCTCCACCGTCTGCACCACCACCGTCCCATCTGGAGGCCTTCTCTGTCCACAGATCATGTCCAATCGACACTAGTGTCAAAGAACTGAAGGACCAAACTGACCAAAAACTCAGCCTGAAGCACCCTTGCAAACTGCACCAACAAGTGATGAAATCAGAGAAACAGCGACGATCTTCAAGCCAGAGTCGCCGACGCCAGTCCTCTAGCCCAGAGATCGATCTCTCTTGTCAAGATGCCGAGAAAGAAAGCCGAAACCGTCGGCCCAAACTAATCCACGCGACCCTCGACTCTCTTAATCTCGGGCGTTGATCTGCCCTCCTAAGACGTGTGCCGCCCTATATGCCTCGCCCTGACGAGAAGTCTCGCCGGTGTTAGATCTCAACCGGCCACCGAAGAGGGTCCGCCGCCGCTCTGCTCAAACCCTAGGTCGGGTTTGCTTTTTGTTCTTACTTGACCTCCCTTATAGATTGTATGCTAGTTAAGAATAATCAACAATATATGAAACATCTTTTTGTATATACACTCTAGTTTAAAATAATTTATGACAAATCCATAAAATAAGATTGTGCTTTGAACCAATACGGATAGGATGACAAAAGAATTACTATTTAATCGATATTTTCTTGGGTAACTTTTCTTTAACAGAAAATGAGAAATGAAGAGATATTGAAATATAATAAAATCAATTAAAGTAATAAGATGATAGATTCAGAAACACTGAGAGAAAATTTCACAAAGTAATTAAGTAGATCCTTATGAGTCCTCACTGGGAAGAAAGTGAAGGGACTGGAAATCTCTATCAAAGGTGGTTTTTTTTTTTTTTTTTTTTTTTTTTTGAATAAGGGATTAGGCGATATTAGTTCCTCGGAGGCAAACGATGTAGGGAACAAGTCCCACCCTCAATCCCGAAGGAGAAGGGTTTGCCACACTCTGGGAACCCACAGCCCGTCCCCCTATTTTTATTTTATTAATAACAGAAAAAGAAAATACAACCTAAAGAAGGGGGGGACATAAACCTTACCCCAAAAGCTAGAAAGAAAGACAAAAAGAAGTGAAAAAATTGAAGCAGAACCTCAAAATTTCCCAACTTCGAACTGTTAAAACAAGCCCAACACCAACCGATGCAAGAAAGAGAGTTAAACATGGTGAAGGTAAGGGAATCCCAGATCATAATATCAAAGGTGGTTAATATTTGATCCTTACCAACAAATAGGAGCAGTTATCTTGTGAGGTTTAAATATGAATAGATATCATTATGTGTCTTCTTTTGTTTAGTATTTATGTTTTTGGTTACATCTAATCTTTCAACTGCCATTGATCTCTATTTAATGGTTTTGAAATATGGGCTTGTGCGGCTGCCCTAAGCCTTGATTAATGAAACTGCCGAACACTATGGGGGGGGGGGGGGTGATAGTGCCTAAACCCCAGTTTACAATAAGCCTTAAGAGAACATTTCGAATAATAGGATGATTCTCCACTATTACAATGTATTGAAACATGCACCTACTCGCAAAGAGTATCACATCAACTACTCCATTTGCTTTACAATAACAGTGGCATATCAGAGAGCTAAAGCAATGCCATAAAACTAATAAAAACAACTTTTATAGTATATTGATGCCCAAAAATAAATCCAACGACACGATATTTCATTCTACCACTAGGAGGTTACGCCCAATTTACTATAGAGACAGGTCGCACCCTTGTTAGGGCAGAGGGCAGACAAGGCACTTAGAATACACACACAGAGAAATAGCATGACCCCCTACTATTATAGCTTAGGAACTTATTGCTAATACAAAGCAATAAACTAAAAACAAGAAGTAAAGATTAAGTAATAAGATACTAGCAGCCCACTAACAGGAGCCCAAAGACACATGCCCAAACCAGTTACTCGTCTTCCCTGCAATGAACGTTAGTAGCCAACTCGTACTACACCATCGGATTTAAACCACCATTAGATCATCATGCTGCGACCGGTGTTGAACTTCAGCTGATGACAATGGCCTGACCATGAAGCACAACATATCCAAATCGGATCCACGTACATCATACCACGGGTCGGGAATTCATCCACCCAATAGAGCTCCATGAATCCTTCATAACGACGAAGGAGAAGATTGCAACTGACTTCCATTCCGGCGGCCATCGACCCCCTCACCTGCGATTAGCCACTAACCAACAAACTGTGCCTACGCACAACCGCGACCCGAGCCCATATTTGAAAAGATCTGTACCAACCGACACCTGCAACCCCACCACTCCAAACCTTTCCAGCCTATGTCGATCAACCCCGGCAAATCTTTCTACCGTACATGCCCGTCTAATGGGTACGTTACAAAGACGCGCCGCCGGGTGGAGTATCACAGGCCTACGAAGCGAATTCTCTATCTTTTTTCCTCTCTCTGCAGCAATTATTTTTTTTTTCTTCTTTTCTTTCAATTCTGCTCCTTATTAAAACGTAAATTTCAAAGCTTCATAGCAAGAACATGTAAACGGGTAAAGTAGATGTTGTCGAAAAGATAGGCATGCCTAAGTCAGAATTGGTGTTTGAGCATGTAATCCAGGGCACAAAAAGTGTTTGCTTCCCTTCATTTAGTGTAAAGGGTTGCACATCTTTGTTTTTTTTTTTTTAGCAAGTGTTGAGTAAAAATTGCACAACGTAATTTCACTTGTATTCATATAAAGAATAGAGTTTTAATTATTTTGGGTTTGACTCATTTAAGACAGAATGTGTCTCTTAATTACAATCCCTTTGATTCCATTTATTAAGGAACCAATGTTAGAATGGGTGCCCCGCAAAAACAAAAACAAACGCTCATGTAGCTTGATTCCAATGAGTGAATGACCCATTGGAGAGCTTGGACTAGGAATAGTGTTTAGGATGTGGTTGCATCTAGATTATTTGGTTCCAGATTGCCTACATACCCATGCGGGATCAAACCACATGTAGTTCCAAGATTTTGGGATTTAAATAGGTAGATGAGCCATTTATTTTTGGATTTTGTGTTTGAGATATTTATGAGGGTTTAGAGCTCTTGAATTTGCGTTTAGGTAATTTGGGAATGATTTGATTTTTGGGCTCTTCACCATTTATCCAATTTGAGCCCAATAAATGCCCACTTACCCAATTTAAATATAAAAAGATAAGTTTGACCTTTAAATAATTAAAAAGTCATTGGAGACCTCGCTGGACTTCAGTCACCGGCCGCTGGAATCCAGTCACTAGCCTCCGGAATCCGATCACAGGCCGCCCGAATCTGATCACCGGTCGCCGGAGGTTTCCAATTAAAGAGGTCGCTAGAGACTTTTATTACCCCCAATACCCCAATAAATTTTTATAAAGTTTATTGGGGGGCAATAAAATATTTATTAGGTATTATTGGGGGGCAATAAAATAGGACGCAGGACTTTGGTCACGGGTCCAGAGGTTGCCGGAAGTTCGCAAAGAGGTCGCCGAGACTTTTATTACCCCCCAATAAAAATTTATTGGGTGCAATAAAAAGTTTATTAGGGGGCAATAAAGTTTATTGGAGGGCAATAAAAAGTTTATTAGAGGACAATAAAGTTTATTGGGAGGCAATAAAAAGTTTATTGGATATTATTGGGGGTAATAAAAAGTTTATTGGGGGGCAATAAAACAGGACACCAGTCGCAGGATTCCGGCGACCGCTAACCGGAGTCCCGCGGCCGGTTACCGAATTCCGATGATCGGTGACCGAAGTCCCGCGGCCGACGACTGGAGTCCGGTGAAGTCTCTCTCTCTCTCTAAGTGACAAAGGGAGAGATGGCAGAATTGTCCCAAAAATTAATTAAAAAATAACTTAATTGAGTATTAAGGTAAAAAATATGTATTTTGTTAGGTAAGTGGGCAATCTTATAAGATGTTTGGGTAAATGAGGTTAGTGTAGCTCAAATTTGGGTAAATGGACATTTTCTCTTGATTTTTCTGGTATTTGGGTGAATTTGACTAGTGAAGTCAGAGATTCAGATTGGCTAAATTTGACCCGTGGAGCCAGAGATTTGATATGAATTTGTGGTTGCATCTAGTGGGTCATTAGATTGCCTACATACCCTGTGAAGGAACCAAACCATTGTAGTTCAAATGTTTGTTGCTTTGGGGTTTCGACAGATGAAGGACCTGTCAAAAGATTGTAATTAAGCGTTTGGTTGAATGTGGTATTGAAGGAAACAGGAATTCGGTTTCGGTTGTGGTTGCATCTAGATTTAAATCCAGATTGCCTAAATTTGGCTGTTTATCTTTCTTTATTTCTTTACTCGATTCTTGAACAAAAGAACTTAGAATTTGAAACCTTATCTTAGTATTTGTCAGCAACTTTGGGCCTCTAAATTTAATCGAGGTGAATTCAAACAAGGTAACTTGCACTGGGTTCGTAAAAATGTGCCAAAGAAGTTATTTAATTTCCTTGCTCAAATTTGTTTTCATGATCAAAGGGTTTATAGATGTTATCAATTAGGAGGTATTATTGCTACTGCAGAAGCATACATGGTAAGCCCCCTCATCTCCCACTGTAATTTTGCTTTAGTATCCTTTTTATGTTACTGCACTCCAACAATCAAAAGAAGCTCGTTTTGTCCTATTTACCTTTAATGAACTTTCTAAATTGGTTAGATCTTTAGGCTTCAGCTTTCTAAGGCGACACCTCTTCAAAATTCATGTCATTGACTTGCCTTTGACTTTGTTGTCTTTTGTTGGATATTGTAAACACTTTGATATTAACAAGTTCTTATCTTATGAACATTATTCTATATATAAAGCGTGAATGTACTGTTACACTATTCCTAAGGGTTGGAAAAGCCATTTTTTTCCTCACTGTTCGAAGAGAATATCAAGTTGGTGGAAAAGTCATTTTCATCCTTGCTTTTGTCAGTGTTGGATAGGCATGACGATCGGGTCATTTTCGTCCTTGCATTTCTCAGTCTTGGATGGGCATAACAATCGGGGCTAGGATTCAGTGGCTTACATCAAGATCAAAAAAAGCGAAAGAAGAGAGAAGAAAGAAAAGACCGGCTGCAAGGTATTGGAAGATCAAACAAGAGAGCAAAGAGAAAGAGGAAAGGAGAAGATCTATTGGGTCAAAAAAAGTGAAAGAAGAGAGAAGAAAGAAAAAACCGGTTGCAAGGTATGTGGTTTGAATCATCTTGTGGTTTTTGTTGTTGGAATTTTTTATTCTTTTGTTTTTGAGGGGGATGATAGTTTTGGGTTATTTTTAGAAATTGTTTCTGGAGGATAATTGTTTCTGATTGTTACATTTGTAAGAAAGAGGAAAGGAGGAGATCTATCGGGTCTGCAAAGAGGGATAGAAGAGAGGAAAGGTGAAGATCTATTGGGTCTGGAATAAAAAAAAAGCAAAAGAAGAGAGAGGAAAGAAAAAACCGGTTGCAAGGTATGTGGTTTGAATTGTTCTGTGATTTTTGTCGTTGGATTTTTTCTTCTTTTGTTTTTGAGGGGGATGATAGTTTTGGGTTATTTTTAATGAACTGGAGGATAATTGTTTGTGATTGTTAGATTTGAAATGATAAATATGAAATGATTTTTCAATGATAGGTATTAAACTGGGTTGTTCAATTTGCTTTTGTTTATCAATTCATCTGTTGTTCGATTTGTATGTGTTTGCAGAGGAAGGTTGAAAAAGGGAGACAAAGAGTAAAGAGTAAAGGAAAGGAGATAGGTGTTATCATTTATCTACCCAAAAAAGGTAATCGTCATTCAGTTCTTTTTGCTGACTGAAAGTTAGGCTCATTTGGATAAAAGTAAATGTATTTTATTTATTAGTGTATGATTTTGATGTTAGTTTTGATGTGAGAAGAGAAAGAAGATTTTGTTTCTTGGTTGTTGGGGTAGTTGGTTTTGGGTTTGCTTTTACTTTTTTATTCCTGCGTTATTGAGTTGTGCGGGTGGTTTAATATTTGTTTCATGCCTTCTTATACAGTTCTCATAAAGGTCTTTAGTATTTGTTGCTATGTTATTGATATTGTTGCTGTGGTCTTACCAAAACGAGTACTCTGCATTAAGGTTTTGATTTCGTTGTGTTCTACAATAAGACCTTAAATAGCTTTTGATAATCATTATTAATCCCTAAAAATGCTTAAGGTCTTTTAACTCTAGAAAGTTATTCATTGCTGTATGTTGGTATGGAACAAAGATAGTTAACATTCAAAATTTTGGGAGTTGGGTGCACTGAAGATTATTTAAAATGTCAGCTTTCTAATTTAACAATTCAAGTTCTACACCAGACTCCCAAAATGTAGAAATAAGTGTAGGAATGCGGTTTCAGCAGTTCTTGCCTTAGAACACAATGTTTATTTCAGCAATCTTGATTGGAGTCAATAAACAAATGATAATTGTTATAACATCTCTTATTTGTCTATTTATGCAGGTCTGCTGTAGGAAGACTGAGTCAACGATTACGAATTCTACAGATATTGAATCGACATCACTGTTGACTGCATGTAAAATTTTTCAGTGGTTCATTTTTCTGTTTATGGGGCTCTGATGGTTGATGCATGCTACATATTCCTTTACTTCTCGATGTTTCGACTTTCGATTTGGTTTGATTTGTTTTTCTGTTTACAATGTTTATTTTATTCATTGGCTTATATGTTTGTTCGTTGCTACATTTCCAATATGTAATATAGATAGAGTTTCTAAATTTTTTCTTCTTCTTTTTTTCGAAAGGAAAAAAAAAAAGGCAAAAAAGAGGACAAGATTTAAGCTTTTGGTAATGAATACCCATGTTTTGTGAAAATTTTCATTCAGGGGAACCGGTCCATGTTTACTAAGTTGAATTTTTATTTTGTACTTCACCTCAGTTTGTTTTTTGTTTGGGAATTGTTAATATGGTTTGTATTCATGGTATAGATTTTATAAATGTTAATATGGTTTGTATTGATGCTAATCATGTTTTGCATTATTCTTATATCTTAGTTTTTTATTCCATATTTACTTCTACTTTATAAATGTTAATATGGTTTGTACACGCAACAAAAGAACTCCCCAGGCTAAGGAGGTTGTTGACAAGGAACTACTGAAGGTATATTTTCAGATACATTCTTCCAACTTTTGGTTTCTTTATAATTCTGGAATATCGTCATCAATATATCTGCTATAAGAAAGAATTTACTCAATCAAAAGGTTGTTCAACTTTTTGTAATTGTGGATTTTGTACTTCAATTAGTAGAACCGATAGTACATACTTTCTATTACTCATCTTTTCTGTAAATATGAATTAGTAATAGCTTTCACTTTTCATTTACAGTCACACAAACGTAGCCTATCTATCACAATAGTGCTAGAGCCAGTAAGATATAAGACTCAACCCCAATATCTACAATTCACAATTATGGTTGTCCTAGGCCGATGCATTTTTTATCACCCTATGAAAAATTGAATTTTCAACCAACTCTTTAGCTGATGGTCTCCAAACTGGATTTGGGTCCAACATGGCCATATATATTGAAATAATATGATGCAGTCAGCTTCGTAACTGACGAAACAATGACAGACAAAAATTTCAATGAACCTATTTCATTTTGCAGGTTTTAAGAAATTAAAGTTGAATCAGCTTTGAAACTGATTTTGGGCAATTATGTTGCTGCATTTGCTTATTTCCCACATTTTCGTAGTAAGTATTAACATGTGCTCTACATCATTTTTGGTAAGAAGAAGAAAAAAAAGGAGAACAATGTACTACATCTCATATGCTCACTTTATAATTCTGTAGTAGCATTAAATCAATTGAAAGTAGTTTTGGCATTTAATATCAACTTGCAGAAATTGAAGAAGACAATGGTCTAGCTCTTGCTATAATTGCATATTAGATTGACAAACATTTGTCAAATATACATTGCGGAATTTAATGATCAATCATTTGATCTTGCAGGTACTATCGTAGAACTTCAAAATGGCAATGATGCACCTCAAAAGAGATCCAAGATTTTCGTCAATTTTTGGAGGAAACTTTAGCATTGTTTCACAAGAACTGGCTCCTCAAATTTTGATCGAAAACTGTTTTATTCACTTATCTAAAATTCTACTCTTCAGTGACTTTTTTGTTTCTAAATTTGTGTATTGCTATATTAACATGTCAATGGAAATCAAACTAATGGTGTCCACAGATACCAAGGTCTTTAGCTCAATGAAGGCTTTTAATTCATTCATAACACTAATTGCCACACTTTCCTCATTAATAAAAAATAAAATCAAATATCAATAACTCACTCTTTCACTGCACCTATTGGGTGTGTCACTGTTTCTATTTAGAAAATAATAGAGTTCGGCAAACAAAAGTAAACATACTTTTAAACTTATCACGTTTTCGTGCCTAGAATTGAGGCACAATTTCGCTAAAGCAAGTATCTCTGAATGACGTCAAAAGACAAATTTCGCTTCAAACTGCATTGTAACAACCATCACCACTAAAATGCTAAAGTGCAAGACCATCAGAAAAAGTTTATAACTATATTGCTAATGTTAAAGCTTCTAAAACAAACCAATAGGACATGGATGTAGATGCCCACAATATCACATATATTCATGCAAGGCATAGAATTCCTGAAATGGGATATGATATTCTCAACATGCCTTTTCACATGTGAGCCATAAAGCCAAACATGTAGATGCATTATGATGATAACATGGAGCATAGGTGACCATTGGGGCTAACATATGGATCAACCCTTCTCATACCATGTTAAAGTTAACAAAAGCTATGGAATCATTGCAGCGATGCCACAGTCCAGAAGATAAGGTGTATCGAATGTTCCACATACTGCAATCCAACAAACAGTGATAAAAAGGGATTTGCTGTACGATGACTTTTTTGCCCCAAAATCCCAAGTATATAGACCAAAACCACACCATCTATCCACTTTCAGAAGTCTCCATCCTTACCCATACCCACTGTTAACCGACAGCAAACTCAGGTACCCGTCATTTTCTCAATTCCACAACTCTCCATCCTTATCCATGACCACTGTCGCCTTTCAATCCGTTTTTTGCAAAATCTCCCTTCCTTTTTCATATCATGATTGTATTTAAAAGATACATGTTTTTATTATTGGAGAATCCGATTTGATTTTCAATTATCTACAACGGATTCATCTACTAGAATTAATACACCAATTTTGTTCTTCTTATTGCTTAAATCAGTTGATAGTTTACTACAATCTTTATGTTTTTGATCTCAATCACCCAAAAACTTGAATTCTACTGCTGAACGTACCATTTTGAGGCTATCATAGTTAATGATTTTGGGTTTACAGTTCTGCGTTTGATTTGGAAATAATGGTTCAGATTGAGTTTATTGCTCTAAATTTTCTATGTTTTGTATATTACAGTGTAAGTCGAACGGAGTTGTGTATGAACTTGGGTCTGAATAAAGCTAAATTTTCAGATTTAGAAATAATGGTTAAGATTGAGTTTTATTGCTCTAAATTTTCTATATTACAGTGTAAGTCGAATTGATTTGTATATGAATTTGGGTCTGAATAAAGCTAAGAGTGATCATGGTTTTGCCATCTATTGTTAATGTTTTATATAAGTTAATAATTAAAATTTATTGAACTGCTGTATATATAGCTTATTACATATATCGAAAGAATCATAGAACTGGAGGCGGCGGTGGCTATGAAGGAGTCGGAGTAGATCGTGTCGTGGAGGCGTGGCTTTGGTGATCTGGATGGATTGCTGTGGCGGCGTGGCTATGGAGGGTCTGGCGGGATCGTGATGGCCGACGTGGCTTGGTGGTTCTGGGCGGTTTCGTGGGGTGGTAGCGGCGGCGAGGTTTCTGGATGATGGTGGTCGGCGGCGCTGCACCGAGCTGTCCACAGATTTTGGTTGGGTGATGGTATTTGGGTTGGGCTTGGAGCACCCTTTCCTGCTGGGCTGCGAGCTGGACTTCCTCTCTCTTGGAGCTCATTGGGACAGAAATTTGATGGGCTAGGGTTTTGCTCTAGGCCCATCTCTATGTTTTTAGTTTGTCTAATTCCAACAAATTCCTTGTATTTTCAGGGACCTATGCACTTTTGTTTTTTATGTGCCTATTTACTATGACTGTTCATAGTTCATAGGCTCGCTGAATAAGTGAGCACTGGTTGTCTAATGGGTGGTGCTAGCATACCACGTCCTAAACTTGTCCTTGGTATGGCAAGGGAAGGTATGTATCCGTGCCATTCTGGCTTGAGTATGAATGAAATTGATGTTTAGTTCAAAAAAAAAAAAAAAAAAAAGAATCATAGACACATATTTTAGATTATTTATCACATGTTAATTCCGAAGTCAAATTTACCTGATTAACTTTATCTTCATAATTCAAACTTAGTGTAAGTATGTTATAAACCACCTTTGTTTATTCTTTTACTTCTGTTTTCTCCTTCATCAAACATTTAGTTTTTCCATCCTTCGACTAACTAAAAATGTTTCCACCAAATGTGTTTGCATATACTCACGGCCATAGGTACGTGTTTGTTGTGTTGGTAGTGATTTCTATTGTTTTTAACTTATTTTATTTTCTTTACACGAAAGATAAAAAAAAAGAAAAAGATATTAACATTACAACTAATTTTCAACTCCTCTATATTACCAAAAATGTTTCTACCACAGCTCTTTGGTTGTTTCGCCAAAACTGTCAAAATCCCTTTCAACCAATTCACTTATATGTCAGCCACTTCACTCATCACTGTTGAACTACTAATTTGTACTTTTTCTTTGTTGTTTTTAACTTATTTTCTTTTTTGTACACCAAACATAAAAAATAAATGAGATATTAAGATTACAATTAATTTGTTTCTATTTAGTGGAATTTCAAGATTGTCTCTCTACATCAACAAGAGCTCTACTAGGCAGTTTGGCTATTACTAATAACTGGAGAGGTTTTCGGGTTTGGGTTCTCTGCTAGGGTTTCTTCTCAAATCTTATTCCTCTCAGCACTCTTTCTGCCTCCACACCATGGTTGATCACGTTACCGCTCGCCTTGCTGCGGCCCTGGCTATCTCGGAGGACGGTCGGACGACCTTCGGTCCGGCTGGCGCTGCTGCGGTGTCCTCCCATCACTTTGCGGTGGGCAAATTGCTCTCTGTTACGGCTAAGCGTCGTGCTGATCCAAAGGCCTTTATGGGCACCATGACCTCTCTCTGGGGGCTTGGTAATCGCCTATCTGTCCGGGCACAACAGGATCGCTATGTTTTTCAGTTTTCTCATCTGGAGGATCGGTTAAGGATCGTTGACGGCGGTCCATGGTTTTTTGGCAAGTGGGCTCTTGCGATGGCTGAGTTCGATGGCCTGCAGACTGTGGCAGCGGTTCCTCTCTTGTCGGTGCCAGTTTGGGTCGAGATCATGGGACTACCTCCTGCGCTGGTCATCGAGGGAGCAGTGGCGCTCATTGGAGCCACGCTGGGGGCGGTGGTGAACCTTGACAGGCCGGGTATCCGTAAGGGTACGGCGGCGCGTGTCCGGATCAGACATGCTTTGTCGGCGCCGATGAGACAGGTCTTCCCTCCCTCCACTTTCGATTTTACGTCTGGTGCATCTGCCACCGTGAGATTCAGGTATGAGCGTCTCGTTGGTTTCTGCCGCGTCTGTGGAATGATGGAACATCAACATTTGGGGTGTGCTGGGCCTCCAGAGGCGGTTGTGGTCACTGTTGGCCTTAAGCCTAACCCTAACTCGGTTAGGGCTTCGTCCTCTGCGGGTCAGTCTGGTCCAACTTTGGCGGAGGTTTTGGTTCAGTCTCCAGCGCCGAATCTATTTTCTGTTCCGCCCAGATCGATTAACTTTCCTGGTTTATCAGGGTCGGCCTTAGCTGTGAATGTGGCTAAGATCCCAGCTCCGGTAACTGTACCTGTTACGAAGCCCTTGCAGGTTGCTGTTAATGCTGATGTTCCCATCATTGGGAAGAAGAGGTCTGCAGGTGTGACTTTGATGCAATATTCAAAGCGTAAGAGGACAGAAGCTGCGCTCCCTCCCACTGCCTCGGTTATTCTGGATTTTGAGCCGGAACTAGCTTTGAAGAATATCAATGGGATTATTCTGGTTTCCCCTGCTAAGAAGGCAAAGGTTGGCTGGCCTCCAAGTCGTAAGAACAATCCCAAACCAACTGGGTTGAAGCCCAAGAAACTGAATGTGGCGGAGGCGAAACCCCGCCGTAAGAGAAATTTTAAGGCAGTTGATCTTTCTCCTTCTTCTGGGGAAGGTCGTATGGAAGACGTCCCGGAAGCAATAGCACCATCTCTGATTACGGTGGAGAACTCGTCCTCCAGCAAAGCTCCTGAGCTGAAGGAAAGCACTCTCAAGAGTGCCCTAGATTAGGGTGTGTTTTGGGAACATGAATAAATTGGGATGGCCTCTTGATTGTCGTCGGAGGTCCTCCTAGTAGTGTCGGATTTTGTTCTGCAGCATTTGAGCTTCATCTCATGGTTACATTATGTTTGTGTACTCTAGGGTTTCTTTAGATTTATCATTCATGGCTCTATTCTGTCGTTGCCCGGAATCCGGGTGAGTCATATTTGTAATGTTTCCTACTTTACTATTAATGGACTGACACCCTACGCGTTCAAAAGAAAAAAGATTACAATTAATTTCGAACCTGTTAGTTTTTTTTTTTTTAGCAACAACTGTAAATTGTGTTTCTCCACTCAATTTTTATTCCACAATACCATGTAGACCAATAGTATCTCTCTCGACTGTGACAATCAACAAAGCAGTTACAATCAACTCACTGTAAGAGAAGAAGCCAAGCTATGGCAGTAAGTCCACTCTAAATCATCTTTATTCATTTAATTTCAATCATTTCTCAGTATTTATACTCTTTCAAATTTTACAAAATCAAGAAGATGTCAGACCAAAGTTACTCCATGACATAAGAGCCTTTTCACTAACTTTCAAGATCAGAGTTCGTGTGTCCAGAATATGGAGACCAAGTAGATTCAATAGTGAGATATATGACGGCCTCCACTATCTCCTAATTGATGAAACGGTAATTTTCATACAAATCATATTCAATTAGTTCAATCATTTGAAAATTTGATTGCATCTGCATCATCAATGTCTCTTTGCTGACCTTTTACTCTAATTTAACACAGGGAGATATAATCCATGCCAGGATTGATGAATCTGATTACCCCCATGTTTCTAACAAAATGCAACAAGGAGAAATATATGACATCTCTATTTTCTACACCCGAAAAGATCAATCCAAATACAAAGTTGTGAATCATGATGTGTAGTTGTATTATGAATCAACCAAATTTGAACCAGTTGAAGGCATTGTTCCTCCAATCCCAGAATATTCATTCCGCCTTCTTGACTTCAGTGAATTGCCAGCACAAGTTCAACAGCAAACACTGCTTATAGGCAATTTCTAAATCTTGAATTTTATTTTATATTAATACACTGTAAAAAAATTCAAATCACACCAACAATTCTGTCACGCCCCGGATTTTGAATAATAAATTCAAATCCGAAACCTGAATAATTACAATTACAAAAAACCAAATCTCGAAACTTCGAGTTCATTATTACAATTCACTCTCACAATATATTATAAAGCTCAAATGAGCATAACACACCTCACAACTTACAATTGTTGTAAAACTCTAACAATTGCTCTAACCGCACGATCACCGTCCTGGTTCTCCTGTCCTGTAGGATTACCCGCTACACAATTTGAATAGTGTACCGGGAGTTGCAACAACACAAAACCCGGTAAGCTTTTTACAGCCAGTATGAGTAAACAAGAAAGAACTGTTGATTTATTAGATTTCAAGACTACCACAAACCCACGTTACTTTCTCACTCTCATATATATATATATAGACACTTATGAGTTACTCTCAATTTAGCTCATAAGATCACTCACTCTCATATATATATGTAGACACTTATGAGTTACTCTCAATTTAGCTCATAAGATCACTCACTCTCATATATATATATAGACACTTATGAGTTACTCTCAAATTCGCTCATAAGATTTCCCAACATTTGGTAGACAGACTCATATATATATATAGACCCTTATGAGTTACTCTCAATTTCCCTCATAAGGTTACCATATATATATTGACACTTATGAGTTACTCTCAATTTCACTCATAAGGTCACTCCACATTTGGCAGACAGACTAGAGCTCTAACTGAACGTAACCACTCGTCCGGCCACAGACGTGATTACGATTTAATACTATTAATAACCACCAGCCCGGTACGAGAGCGTGATTCACTAATAGATGCCATGGTCACCTCGTGACCTAGTGATCTCCACAGATCACAACAATTTATTGTTCCTCAACAATAAAACTCAACACCTCTCACAATATATTGTTTCTCAACAATAAACTCAATATCTCTCACAATATATTGTTTCTCAACAATAACTCAACACAACTCCAACAATACATATTATTTCACGTAATAATATATATACAGACATTCACACAGGAATGTCTAATACACCAACAATAGTTCATATGATTGCAAAATAAAGCAATTAAATATATTGGGTTCGTAATATGAACCACGTGAGGTTTACTCACCTCGATAATCCCGCTGCGTCTTCAATTCAGCTCAAAATACGATCCACAATCGTCCACCAACTCAAACCGTCAATCACCTAGTCCAATAATGATCTTGACTTAGCCAACAACTCAAATATGAAATTAAACGACGATCCAACGCTCAGATTCAAATTAAACGATGATCCAACGGTCGGATCTGAATTTAATGATGATCCAACGGTCGGATCCTCACGGATCGCCTTTAGGATCATCCTCCAAAATTATCACGAAGATCCAACGGTCAGATCTTCCTGAATCGCCTTTACTAACATCTCCACAAAATTATATGAAAATCCGACGGTCAGATTCTCACGAATCGCCTTCCGAATCACTATTTCTCAATTATACGAAGATCCAACGGTCGGATCTTCGTCCGTGACCTCACAAGGTCACCGGGACAGTCATACGATCAACATATCCAAAATTGAAGCAAAACCGATGGTCAGATCTTCACAGATCGTAAACCGAAGATAAACGTAAAAACGTTAAATAGTAACGTCAAAACGTAAATCCACTATTTATCAACTTTTTCTAACATGACCATGTTATATATCAAAACGCTCGTATGGATGCATAGATCATCGCCTAGATAATGAAAACTCGAAATATGGTCTGATGCGCCGCCACAAGCGGTGGTCAGTGGGCGGTCAACGCGGCGGTCAACGACGGTCAACCACCTCAGATGGCAAAGTGACCAACTACAAACTGGTTCAAAATGAAAGGGTGATCGACTTCCATACCTGGAGCTAAGTCTGGTTTGGCCTAGATCGTCCTAGATCAAGCGTTGAAGTTGGATTAATCTCGTGCGTCTGATCAGATTCAGATTAAATCAGGGACGTCGAAAAAGTCAAACCATGATCTAGCGTTCTATACACAAAATCGTGATGAAAGGCTTACATGGGGATGATCAGCATGAGGAGGAGATCACGAAAATGGGGACGATCGGCCCATGCAACGCCGGAAAAGTCGTTTTCCGGTCGGGTCGGGTTCACATGGCTGGGGCGTCTTCGATCTCCATCTGGGGGCAGCGGCGGGGCAAGACGGTGGCAGGGAGCGGCTGGTCGTGCGACGGCGAGCTCGGGGAAGGCCGGGTCCGTGGCCAGAGGAGGCCGGAGGAGGGCCGTTCGGCCGGGTCGGGTCGAGCGGTTCGGCCGCGTGGGAGAGGAGAGAGGACGGAGGGTTTCGGGGGACTATTCCGCAAAATCTCCATTTTTTTGTCCTTAATGAATAAATCAGAAATTTTTCCTATTTATAGAAAATTCCCAATTTTCAAATATTCATAACTTAATCATACGAACTCCGAATAATGCGTTCCACATGTCCACGAACTCGTATCGACGAGCTCTACAACTTTCATGAAGGAAGTTTTCCCAAATTTTGAACGAATAAAAAGTCAACTTTGTTGACCCCCTAAAAACGTTCGTTTTCGAAAATAAAATCGTTCGAACTAATTCCACAACTTCTCCAAGCTTCGTACTCGCTCCTACTATCGTGAAATCATTTCTAAAAATCCACGGAAATTAATTTGGATTTTCCGGGGTATTACAGTCTACCCTCCTTAAAGAAATTTCGTCCCGAAATTTGAGCGTAAGTCAATTCCTCTCGATTAAGGTTGACCTAATCATAGAATCTCCATCTTTTCCAAATCTGTAGTAATCTACAAAGCCACAATCCTTTGTATAAAAATACATTCCTAGGGCCACTAAATCCTTTCATCACAATGTAAATTCACAAAACAACTGCTCAACATCACTCCACATCAATTACACAAAATCATCACGTGGATCATCTCATAGATCCTTACATAGATCTTCACATAGATCATCACATAGATCTTCACATAGATCATCACTCTGTACTGGCATACAAGCACAGTAAACACTCCCACAAAGTGTTTCGCTACTCAATTAGCATCACGGTAAATCTCTATAGTAAAACTCAAGCATGCACCATTCTTCACAACAATAGAGATGCATCACTCAAAACAAATCATCCCAAAAAGCACGCCAATAAATTATGTCACCCAATGATGATGACTTGGGCTTGCTCAATCCTTGGGCTAAGCACTAGGGCTGGCCAATTGGGCCTGAAGAAATCGGACCATCCACATTTCGAACCGGCCCAAACCAATTTGGGTTTAACATTTGGGCCTACTATTCGGGCCGAACAATTGGGCTTACCATTTGGGCCTACCATTCGGGCCGAACAAAAGCATTTTGAATAGGCCCAACCAATTTGGGCTTACTATTCGGCCCACAAAGTTTAGCTCGGCTACGGTATGAAATTGTACATACCGTAGGTATACCGTATATACGTATGCATACCGTACAGACCGTATATACGTATATATACCGTACATACCGTATATACGTCCGTATATCAAGCATATACGAGATCCAAAAATATTTGTAGGAGGTAAGGTTCGAACTCCCGACCTCGAACACGAAAGTTTTGCTCTCAACCACTGAAGCAAGAGCTGCCTTCATTAATATATGCTCACGTGTTATATTTATTATGTCATAAGCGACATAAATAAAATAACGGGGGAGGCAAGGTTCGAAACCTCAACCTGCCGCACGAAACCTTTGTCCCCCAACCACTGGAGCACAAGCTGTGCTTAATATAATGTGTACAAATTTTATACTTATTATGTCATAACGAACATAATAAAAATAAACGAGAGGCGAGGTTCGAACCTCAGACCTCTTGTACACGAACTGTACACTCAACCACTCGAGCACGGCTGCTCACGTTATTATCCATACCAATCCTTTTATTTAAACCAACTGTTTCAACTGTTTAAACAATTCGGCCCAAAACATCCAAGACTGTTGCAGAAACCCAGCCCAACGTATCCAAAACTGTTACAGAAATCCGGCCCAACTCATCCAAAACTGTTTCAGAAACTCGGCCCATCATGTCCAAAACTGTTTCTGAAACTCGGCCCATCAGGCCTCCACCCACAGCTACAGTGATGCCTTGATCCGAGACAGGCCCAAGTACGGCCCACTTGTGTCACGGCTTATCCCTTCCGTGATTTACGGCAGTCAAATCTGCTTTCGGCTACAGCTGTCTGCCACAGCGCCTCGAGATTCCCTCGGTCCCCTTACACGCTCTCCACGCGCCAACAGCTTTTCCGTGTTTTAGGGCGACTTTAATCCAACGCGTAGAATGAATCACAGGAGTCGTCCATCCAACGGTGGAGATCCGCTCACCTCGCTCTATAAATAGGTGCATTCTGAGGGCGCAACTGTTCATTCCAAAGGAACGAAAATCTCTCCTGAGTTCCAGCCCCTCTCTCCCAACTCTTCAGCCTTTCTCTTCTCAAATCCTTTCTTCATCAATTTCAATCCTTCTCTTCTGATCTTCTCTCCCATCTAGTTGATTCAATCCCATCTTTCCTCTGAACTTTCAGATCTTCAATCTTTTCCTCCAAATCTTCAATCCTTCTTTCTCAGATCTTTTCTTCCATTTGAAGATTCGATCTCATCTTTCCTCTGAGAATCTCAGATCTCCAATCACCAGTTCAACAACTCCAATCCTTCTAACAAAATCTCCCTCAAACACTAAACCATGTATTCCTCGATTTCCACATCCTCTCACCCCATGACCCAAGAGCCACGAACTCTGCAACTAATGGAGCTCCAAACCCCGCAACAAATGGAACCACAACAACAGCAACCAACAGAGGAGGGAGGAAACACCCAAGCAGCTGGAAGTAGTGCCAACATGGATTTCTGGCGAAGCCGTACCAGGTGGATTCCTACTCCAGAACAAATAAGAATCCTCAAGGATCTTTACTACGTCAAGGGATTTAAGTGCCCAACTACAGAGCAGATTCACGAGATCTGTCTCCAGCTGAACCAGTATGGGCATGTTGAGGGTAAGAACATTTACTTTTGGTTCCAGAACGTCAGGGCTCGAGAGAAGCAGATGAATAGGTGTAATCAGGCTGCTCCAGTGCCCATGAGAACTAGTTCTCTTGGTACTGGTAGATCCATTGATCTCAATTTTGGGTCCACTGGTTCTACTGGTGCTGGTGGATCCATCGACATCAATTTTGGGCCAGCTGGTGGATCCATTGACATCAATTTTGGGTCCACTAGTTCTACTGATGATGGTAGATCTATTGATCTCAACTTTGGTTCCACCTATTCTACTGGTAATGAAGGATTTCTTGATTTAAATTCTGTTTCATATTCTTCCTCACACTTCAACACTAATACTAGTACAACTCTTTTGGCACAACAGGAGGACAAACATCCCTGCAACAACGAGGAGGAGATCACCAGGAGGTTCAAACTCTTCCTCTGTTCCCCGTGCACGGCGAGGACGTCTTTGGTAACCTGAAGACTACTTCCGAGGAAGGTAGTGCACATGATTACTATTTCGGTGGCTCAGGCGGTTACAACCGTGGATCTCCAGTTTCTCTTGAGCTCAGCCTCAACCCATCCGGAGCTGCTGACTAGGCTTAGTACAGCATAGTCCTCGTTTTCCTTTTTTTTTTTTTTTTTTTTTTTTTTTTTTTTTCTTTTTTTTTTGTAATATAAACTCAATAAGATGGTGTGCATGTTTTCTTTCCTGTTTGTTTAACCAACAACAACACCAAGGATCGAACCTTGGTCACCCAATACTATTTTCAAAACCATAAACAACTCTACTGCACACATCTTTCATAATGATGCAATAAAAACAATCACTCAAAAAGAATCCAACAATCAATTAAGTCGCATCGAGGTCTAGCTAGTATCCTCTGAGTCAAACCAAACACAACAATTTCATCGATAGGATTAGGGATTTATAAAGCTAAACACATCCTGAGTTAGCTAGGAAAAACCCACGTTTTTAGAGTTACTCTTACAACTCTTATAGAATCTCGATAATTCCATCTATCAATTGCTTCAACAAAAACTCACCACAATTCAATCCCTAACATTTAGCGATTCAGAAATCGAATCAAACTCCATATCACATAGTAATTCACTTGAACCACTATGGATACCTAACAAAGTCACTAAAATCAATATCTGAAATTGCGTTTAACTATATCACCTAAAATCAATCACCAAAGGCAAACCCTTGCCTGACTCTAACATGTCCTCCATGCTTCTTCCTGCACCATACATAGGCCTCAAAATTCAATTTCATTCACTTGAACAAAACTATATTCACAAGTCTGCTATAGACATCAGGGAAAAACCCATACTTTTACTCATAACTTTTCCTTCTAAAAGTTCATCACGTAGTGTATATAAAATCACCACACAACCTTCTTAGTCTACACTAAGAATTCAATCTCACACAAGGTCAGCATAATTGCCTCAGAGTCACTTTAATCACGTATCACATGTCAATTACCAAAACTCCACTAAGACGTCTCTTTATAAAACAAGATATCTAATCCTTGATACGTACACCTCATCTAAACATCTGTACGTCCAACTTAAGAAGACAAAATTTATAACAATTCATACTCGTATCCACACTAGGTACGTGCATAGGTCCACACCATGTCCTCAACCAAACACTTCAACAATCAAAAGAACCTCATTTCCATAAAACAATCCTCGTTGACTTAACAGAGTTGAATCAAGAGGTTCCTATTCCTCAAGGATTGTAACTCGCGGCCACTGAACTTATTCCAATACGAACCTACAAGACAACTGTAAGGTTCTAAGTACAACCCCTTCGAATCTCCATCACCTAAGGAGTATAGTATGCTTGGCTAAGACATGTATAACACTTAAAACACAGTATAAGTCAAATACAAATTCATATTAACCAAGTCAATACTATAGGGAAGGTATTCACGTTCCTAAAACGACCTAGCGGCCTAAACAACTCCCAACACTCACGCATACCCAATGACTTAGCCAATACCAAAGAGCACACGATGGGGATCCGCTGCAGACGGGCCATCACTCGGAAGGTATTGACACATCACCAAATATGCACCTTACGCTCTGATACCAAACTGTCACGCCCCGGATTTTGAATAATAAATTCAAATCCGAAACCTGAATAATTACAATTACAAAAAACCAAATCTCGAAACTTCGAGTTCATTATTACAATTCACTCTCACAATATATTATAAAGCTCAAATGAGCATAACACACCTCACAACTTACAATTGTTGTAAAACTCTAACAATTGCTCTAACCGCACGATCACCGTCCTGGTTCTCCTGTCCTGTAGGATTACCCGCTACACAATTTGAATAGTGTACCGGGAGTTGCAACAACACAAAACCCGGTAAGCTTTTTACAGCCAGTATGAGTAAACAAGAAAGAACTGTTGATTTATTAGATTTCAAGACTACCACAAACCCACGTTACTTTCTCACTCTCATATATATATATATAGACACTTATGAGTTACTCTCAATTTAGCTCATAAGATCACTCACTCTCATATATATATGTAGACACTTATGAGTTACTCTCAATTTAGCTCATAAGATCACTCACTCTCATATATATATATAGACACTTATGAGTTACTCTCAAATTCGCTCATAAGATTTCCCAACATTTGGTAGACAGACTCATATATATATATAGACCCTTATGAGTTACTCTCAATTTCCCTCATAAGGTTACCATATATATATTGACACTTATGAGTTACTCTCAATTTCACTCATAAGGTCACTCCACATTTGGCAGACAGACTAGAGCTCTAACTGAACGTAACCACTCGTCCGGCCACAGACGTGATTACGATTTAATACTATTAATAACCACCAGCCCGGTACGAGAGCGTGATTCACTAATAGATGCCATGGTCACCTCGTGACCTAGTGATCTCCACAGATCACAACAATTTATTGTTCCTCAACAATAAAACTCAACACCTCTCACAATATATTGTTTCTCAACAATAAACTCAATATCTCTCACAATATATTGTTTCTCAACAATAACTCAACACAACTCCAACAATACATATTATTTCACGTAATAATATATATACAGACATTCACACAGGAATGTCTAATACACCAACAATAGTTCATATGATTGCAAAATAAAGCAATTAAATATATTGGGTTCGTAATATGAACCACGTGAGGTTTACTCACCTCGATAATCCCGCTGCGTCTTCAATTCAGCTCAAAATACGATCCACAATCGTCCACCAACTCAAACCGTCAATCACCTAGTCCAATAATGATCTTGACTTAGCCAACAACTCAAATATGAAATTAAACGACGATCCAACGCTCAGATTCAAATTAAACGATGATCCAACGGTCGGATCTGAATTTAATGATGATCCAACGGTCGGATCCTCACGGATCGCCTTTAGGATCATCCTCCAAAATTATCACGAAGATCCAACGGTCAGATCTTCCTGAATCGCCTTTACTAACATCTCCACAAAATTATATGAAAATCCGACGGTCAGATTCTCACGAATCGCCTTCCGAATCACTATTTCTCAATTATACGAAGATCCAACGGTCGGATCTTCGTCCGTGACCTCACAAGGTCACCGGGACAGTCATACGATCAACATATCCAAAATTGAAGCAAAACCGATGGTCAGATCTTCACAGATCGTAAACCGAAGATAAACGTAAAAACGTTAAATAGTAACGTCAAAACGTAAATCCACTATTTATCAACTTTTTCTAACATGACCATGTTATATATCAAAACGCTCGTATGGATGCATAGATCATCGCCTAGATAATGAAAACTCGAAATATGGTCTGATGCGCCGCCACAAGCGGTGGTCAGTGGGCGGTCAACGCGGCGGTCAACGACGGTCAACCACCTCAGATGGCAAAGTGACCAACTACAAACTGGTTCAAAATGAAAGGGTGATCGACTTCCATACCTGGAGCTAAGTCTGGTTTGGCCTAGATCGTCCTAGATCAAGCGTTGAAGTTGGATTAATCTCGTGCGTCTGATCAGATTCAGATTAAATCAGGGACGTCGAAAAAGTCAAACCATGATCTAGCGTTCTATACACAAAATCGTGATGAAAGGCTTACATGGGGATGATCAGCATGAGGAGGAGATCACGAAAATGGGGACGATCGGCCCATGCAACGCCGGAAAAGTCGTTTTCCGGTCGGGTCGGGTTCACATGGCTGGGGCGTCTTCGATCTCCATCTGGGGGCAGCGGCGGGGCAAGACGGTGGCAGGGAGCGGCTGGTCGTGCGACGGCGAGCTCGGGGAAGGCCGGGTCCGTGGCCAGAGGAGGCCGGAGGAGGGCCGTTCGGCCGGGTCGGGTCGAGCGGTTCGGCCGCGTGGGAGAGGAGAGAGGACGGAGGGTTTCGGGGGACTATTCCGCAAAATCTCCATTTTTTTGTCCTTAATGAATAAATCAGAAATTTTTCCTATTTATAGAAAATTCCCAATTTTCAAATATTCATAACTTAATCATACGAACTCCGAATAATGCGTTCCACATGTCCACGAACTCGTATCGACGAGCTCTACAACTTTCATGAAGGAAGTTTTCCCAAATTTTGAACGAATAAAAAGTCAACTTTGTTGACCCCCTAAAAACGTTCGTTTTCGAAAATAAAATCGTTCGAACTAATTCCACAACTTCTCCAAGCTTCGTACTCGCTCCTACTATCGTGAAATCATTTCTAAAAATCCACGGAAATTAATTTGGATTTTCCGGGGTATTACAAATTCTTTTTTTCTTTTTCTTTTTTTTCCCTCTGTGTTTTTTTTCTTTGTTTTAATTTTAGATGTCTATGGCTGCATAAAATCAGCCACTCCAGAATACGATGTCCCTATAAAGGACACAAACAGGATGGAGTCAAAGCTTGAACTCATTGTAAAAAACCTGAGGTATAATGTATCCAAATTCTTTTCCATAATTAAATGTATTAACTGTCTCATTGCATATCTGAACTTGAGGTTTTTAAAAAATGTAGGAGAGAAGATCTCAAAATCACCCTATGGGGCGACACTGCAAGGAAACTCAATTTGCAAAGTATTGAAGCATCAGGTTCAACAATACTTGTTGTGATCATAAGTTTAAGAGTGACGAAATTTCGACGTAAGAGTTTCACATAGCAGGCTACTTTTCTTTATTAGAGTATAGCTGAATTAATTTTAAACAACCTAACATCATTTGTGACTTTTGCTTATCTTGCATGATGAAAAAAAAACTTTTGTCCTCCATCTTCAGAACAATTATATCTTTGTTTCTTAATTCAGGTATCTTCCATTCATCAATATATCCACTGTTTCATTTCAATTTTTCGCATAGTTCTTGGATTCATTTCAACTTTCTTTCACAATTTCTGTTCATGTGCTTTCTTTAAAGTTCTTTACCTTCAGTGTTGTTCAATTGGTAATAGTGTTTCAATTTCTTTATAAACAATTACTTTTCACAATGTGCAGAACAAATTCAAACATCAACTACAAATCACTCTTGCATACTCATAAATCCACAGATTCATCAGACACAGGAATACCAAGCTGAGTAAGTTGTTTTACTAGAGCTAAATTCCTATGTTTCTCACACAAAAACAATAGTGCTTTAACTAAAAAATTAAATTTCAGATTCTCCAAGTCGGGAGACAAAGTAAAGACAGTTCCTACTCCAGGCAAGCGACTCACACCAGAACAAGTAAAAGAAAAAACACAACAAAGACAGTGTCAGAACTGAATGCATTGGATCCAGATTTATATACGATATGAAAAAATAACTTTTATTTCTCTTCTCATATCATCAATCATACAACTTCTAATCTACACTTTATATTGCGCAAGGATGTTGTCTACTGTACCGCTTCTATTCGTAGATTTTCAATGCACAATGGGTGGTGGTACAAATCTTGCGCCACTTGTCATAAACAGTTGAAAAAAAAAAGGGATGCCACTAAATTGAGCTGTCCTGACCATGGTAGACACCAACTTGTTCAAGAACAGTGGGTATGACTCCATTATCCACCATTCCTTCAAGGGTAAAGCTATGGTATGTTAACATTTCTCATACATCAACTATTTTTACCACTTTAAGGACTCATGTTACCACTTTGAGGACTAATATTACTATTTTGAGGACTCATATGGTAAACTAAGAAAATTTACCACTTTAAGGACTCATGTTACCACTTTGAGGACTAATATTACTATTTTGAGGACTCAAATTACCACTTTTAAGGCAATTGTATGCATGTCATACGTTAACATTTTGTAGAATTTTCCTTCCTTCAATGGTATAAATATTACAAATTTCTTTCTCTTTCCTTTTTTTTTTCCTTCATTTGTTATTCACAAATAATTTTTTTGCTTTGTTTACATGTACAAAGTTCAGATGACAATTCGTGATGACACTAATCAAGCTATGGTTCTCATCATGGGAGAATAAGCAGAGCGGCTGTTTGAAATCACCTGTGCAGATTTGGTCAATAAACGGTTCTACCCGACACACAAAATTGTATCAAAAGAAATGGAAAAATTTATTGGACAAACCTACCTGTTTGAAATCAAGGTCAATCCTAACAGTGAGTTACTGGTGAGGAACATCTTCCCAAATGAGCAAGCTTCTGCATCATCAACATAACCTGATCCAAGTAGTGCCACACCAGAACTTCTCTCATATCAGAGAAAGAGAATCATTGTAGGAACCAGCAAAACATTATTCATTTCAGATTCTGAAAAAAGGGTGAAGAGGTACGTATTCAATCTTACTTGCAATTTCACATTTCAAACAACTCATTTTGTGGCTTCTCTTATTAATTTTATTATTCCTTCACGTATTCCATATTTACAACAGGTTTTAGATTAAAACTTTACTTACATTATATAAGAACAAATGTCAATTGACCAAAAACACAGCTTATTGTGAACATTAAATACAGTTTCCTTAATTTCCTTGCTTATACTTCTAACTACATGTCCATCTGCTCTTCTTCTGATTTAAAGTGATGAGCACACCAAGCGCACAACCACAATACTGTCATCATCAACATCATCACTGCCAAGGAAAGAACAATATGAAAAAAAAAAAAAAAAAAACTGAGTGAACCTAATTTACTCTCTTTTGTGCATTTTGTCTAGCTGCGATTACTGTAATTTAACTTTTTGGACAAACGCAGCTAACTGATCAGTTTTGAATGCATCTGAATGAACATCATTTAATGTATTTTGTCTAGCTGCGACTATTGTAATTTAACTTTTTGGACAAATGCAGCTAACTGATCAGTCACAATATTTTGTATAATTGGAGTTATTGCTAGCCTAACTTTAACTAATGTTACAAGACTAACACTTTTTGTCATAACTCCAATTAAACAAACTTGAAACTCAATGTAATATATGTGTGTAAAAACTCTTTTACTCTATCAACAATGTATGATAATTTCTCCCTCTCATTTTATCTATCTAACTTCATTGCACACTACATTTCAAACTTTGTTGGTGATGTTACTACTTCTATTCTATGTACAATTTATTTCATAGTTACCAATATTGATGTTGCATTGTTGTGTCAGCGATTCTCTAATACATTTATTATTCATTACATCATCTGTTTCTATATGCACTCAGTTAAAACTAACCGTCACATTCAAATGTATATCTTTGTTTTTATATCTTGCAACAAGAAAACAGTGCTTCAATATGTAAGTAATCCATAAACAAGACTTCCTCAAGATTCAGGTATACCCTTTTAACCATTCGTTCGGATATGATTCACAATTGTAATTCTATGCTTTTCTTAACACAGGTATACCCTTTACCCTTCAATATGTCAGTCCCTGCTCTTTCAATTTGATCAGCAACACCCCTGTGCTTTCAATTTCAATCAGCTGTGCCCAAATTTTACTGTTCCGTCCAAATTTTACTTTGTCAATCCAGTCAAAGTTAACGTTCAAATTGGACAAAACAATAAAATTTGGGCACGGCTGATTGAAATTGAAAGCACAGGGGTGTTGCTGATCAAATTGAAAGAGCAGGGACTGACATGATGTTACCCCCAAACCACAGGGTACTAAACTGAAATTTATCCTAATTTTTATATAGGTAAGTTTTCACTTGAGTTTTTTTATTTCTTTGTCCTCCACTCCATCCATGTTCACTGGTTTGTTTAATGATTTAACAAGTTGCTAAGACTCAATTCAGATTGAAATAAATAGATATATGCAGTGCTGCATCTGTTGAAAAACATATCTATTACTGACATCACTGAATTCCATGTTCTACACAGGATATTAAGGCCACTTGACACTCAAACTACAAACAATCAAGCATTTGATGAGGATGGACCAGTCTCTCAGACCAGGATAAAGACTATACATGTTGCCAATAGGAAAACTCTTGCTTCAGGTATATCAAATTCAAAATTCTCTTATTGTTAAGCTTTGTTGTCTATTTTTTTCCCTCAACATATTCCAGGAAAGGATTCCTATATAAATGTGTTTTGGCAAATTAATTTCTTATTCTTTTGTATATTTCAGCATCTACAATGAAGCATGATAGGATTTCAACCCATTTGCTTTAGATTCTATATTTCAACATTCTGTTTTGAAGAAACTGAAGCTATGTTTATACGACATCTTTTTACTCAGTTTATTATTTCCATCTACAACATCTTTCAAGTAGGATTGCAACAAGCTTATGTTTCTTACTCTTAACCCAAATCTGGAAATAAATGAACAAATAGTGCTAAACACTTTGACCAAAATATGAGTTGCATACTCACTCATAATAATTTCACAATGGGGACATAGAGTTATAATAATACTTTGAAAGACTACAAGATTTTAATTCATATTTGCTACATACTTCCAATTTTGAACAACTTAATATAGTGCAAACTGAAGTATTCGGTCCAGTTCTAACCATGAATCTCTGAACTGTAATTAATATATGCAGATCATTGAAGATGATGTGAAGGCTGATGAATTGTGTACTACAAGGGAGTATGCTAGATGGCTGATTTAAATAAACTCATCATTTGAAATGTAGCAATTTATCTATAGAAAACTTGAAAGATCTTTATATAGTGATTACACGCATTTTTATGCGCGTAATTGCATTCTAAACACTAGAATTATGTTAATCCATAGACCAATTATTATGTAATTAATCCAATTTTATTTGTTTGTAGGAAATAAGCGGAGTTGCGGAGACCGAAAGAAAATCGTGCAAAAATGGAGCCAATTAGAGTTTTCGATAAAAGGACGAAAATTTCGATGTTATAGTCAACTCCAACAAAGAAAGAAAAGAATTAATTAGATGGAGGAAAGAAATGTTAATTAAACAAAATCTTATATAATTAAGCCAATTCTTGAGGAAATGGTTAAATTTTTGAAATACCATATATGCCCTCACATAGTATAGATATTAATAAATAAATTATTTCTATATGAGGATAAAATAGTCAATTGACTATATCATATTTCAAAAGATTGCAATACTTCTCATGAAAAAAGGAGAAACTTCCTCAAAATCAGGAGAGAAACTGCTGTAACTTTTTGTAATTAAAAAAAATAAAAATAAAAGCCAATTGACATGTGCAGAGCACATGTTAATGGGCTAGTGTTTAATTAACCAAGAGGTGGTCACGTGGTTCTGTGAGGAAGCAAAAAGAAGATAGCAATGGATTATTGATTAATTTTTTAACTCCACCATTGACTACGTGACACATGGCAACCCATTCTCTTCCTTTCTCTTAAACGGCCACAACCCACCGTTATTCTTCCTTTGGTCTCTTGGTTCAACACACACCCTCTTCTCTCACATGCTCACCCACTCCTCATTAACCCTTCACACATGTGCACCCAACCCTATTCTATAAAACCCACTCTATTAATCCCATTCAATACACCGAATAGTAGCGGCACCACAAAACAGAGGCAGCCCTTTCGGCTGCTCTCTTCCCCGGCCATCCTTCTCCACCATTTTCCATATTTTCTTTAGTTTTATTTTATGAATTTGAAGGATTACTCACCCAAAACTTCAAGGATTCATTAAAGGCTTCTACCTCTACAAGATTCAAGACTTGGGTAATTGTGAGAGTTGTAATTCAAGGATAGTCATGCTAGCTTTCTAGCTATTTGTGGCTACCCTTGTTTTCTCCTACACTTCTATACTCTTTTCTCTTTGAATTTTGTAATCTTGATGTCTATGATTATGGGTTGTGAGTAATTTCCTTGTTGGGGGTTAGGGTTGTGTGCCCTAACCCAAATTTTGTGTAAAATATGTTTAATTTAATATAATTATGCAATTTTCATATGATGGATGTTTATATCAATTATTGTTGGGTTGAAATGCATGTCTAGGAGCCTAATCAACTCTAGGATGTGTATTTTGAGCATGTCTAGGACGGAGTTAGAGACTTGACCCCCTCTAATTTCTAAGCTAGAAACCTTCAATTTCGTATTCGAGAGGTTATAAGCATGGTGATTTACACCCGTTGTGTGATTGCGCGGGCGGGTCGCTTAGTAGTCTAATTTCTCGATCTCTAGCTACTAGTACAAATATATTAATAGACATCACTTTATAGATATCAGGTTAATGAAAAACTGATGTCATAAGTTTTTTAACATCGGATTCTCATATTTTCGATTTCTAATAAAACTATATACATCAGACCTTATACTGACCGAAATAAAAAAAAAAAATTAATTGCTGGAACCTAAAAAAAAAAAAAAAAGCGAATCGCTCTATCATTTAAAATGTTTGGAAATCGTAATCCCTTCACTTCAGGGAAAAAAAAGAATCCCTACTTTTTGACCTTCTCACCATAACCTCCCGTCCTACCACAACACCTCTCGCCATAACCTCCTTGAACACCTCGATCTCCCTCTCTCTCTCTCTCTCTTACTCTCAACCAAAGGCCGGCCAAAGAATTTTGCAATATATCTTGTTGTCGTCGATATGCTTATGTAGATATACGAGTTCTCGGCTAAGCGCTTCTTTGATTCGATGAAGGACGAGAACCTCCTGTTTTGTTGTTAATTTCTTCAAATCATATGCTTTTTTACTATCTTAGAACCTATACTTCTTTTTATTACAGTGATATTTCTCAGATTTGTCTTTCTTAATCACATTTTTCAGATTAGGTATTCTCCTTTGAATTCAGTATTTGGAATATTAAGGTTGAATTAATTATGGTTTCTACGATCAATTGTAGGAAAATGGTTAGTGTTTGGATGCTAGCTCTCTCTGTATATATATGTGATATATATTTGATGGAATGTTAGGTTCACTGTGGTGGGCTAGCTTTTCAACATTGATGAAGATTCAGATACCAAAGCGGTTGGTTGGATAAGACGATGTTGATTAAAGGATTTGGTTTTTGTGAATTTGGGAATTGTCTAACTTTTGTTTTTTGGGTTGACATTGTACAGGTATATATCCATTTTTGCCACCAAGCATGACCTTTGCTGCTTGGATTTACACCTGAATATATCGTCTGCAAAGGTGGAAATCACATTCAGAAAGCAAGGCAGCTATTGATCAAATATCTCTACCCTAAAGTAAAGATAAAGGCTACAAAGAATACCATACACATTGTAAATTATCTTATGGAAACAAAAGTTCGTGGGAGTGTTCGCATAAGGTGCTAATTTTGTCCCGTTATTGGGTATTACATTTGCTAAAGAAGCTCTGAGATTTTATAAGGAAGCTCTAGTAAACGAAGAGTTGTGACGTAATTCTGTGTTTGCTTCAAGCTTACAACTTACTTAATTGATGTCTGTTAAATGTTTGGCTAGTTAACTCAATTTATCACATGTGCTTTGGTCTTTACAGATAGAAGAATATGTTGAAGTTGCAATCTTCTGTAAATAATTTCAGACCAGGTATCTCTTAAATTTTGAGGAGAATAATGTTCCTTTAAAAAAAAAAATTACATGAATATGGTTTTGGAATCAAGTAGATGGCGGATAACAATTAGAGCATTCATATGCATTACATACATTATCAAAACATATATATATATATATATATATATATATATATGAGTGGCTGTGTTGCTTTACAATTTGCAGATTTGTTAAGGGTTGATGTCACTGGCAATTGGTTGGATTTCAGATGGTGAAGTTTAATTTGCTGAAAAGATATGCAAGTTTGTGAGGGATCTGCAATATGATTTGGACACCCAAGTTTTCAATTTTGGTTTGGTCAATATGTTTATATTTGATGCTGTCCATAGTATATGTTCTTGTATCTTCCAAAAAAAAATAGTATATACTCTTGTAACTTCAGTACTTTGTTATGTTATAATTTTTTTTTCCTCCTAGGAGGTAAGGCTTTGTCACCCCTCCCTCCAATGTACTGTAATTTTGGTACTAATCAAATGATATTGGTTTTTAATCTTGAGGTACATTTAATTCTTTTTTGGTCTCATATGTTATAATGTACGTAAGCAATGATTTTGTTGTGAATGGTTGTATTATCAGTAAAAAAGACAATGATTCTAGAGTAAAAACTGAAGTTCAATCTCTATTCGACATAGATTATAATAAAAGAGCGATGTCAAAAAACACAAACTAAGAAAAAAAAATGATGTCGAATTCATCTTAGACATCAAAGAAAGTTATAAAACTGATGTCCTTTACTCTTTCACATCAGGTCTAAAAAATGCACTGATGTTAAAGCACTGTTAGACATCAAAAGTTGAGGTTTAGACATCAAAGTATCAAGTAATAATGGTTTTTTATTATATATGGGACATCATTTTCTCTCAAAATTCTGGTGTCTAAGTATCCTATTGACATCGGGTTTTAACCGATGTCTAAGAGCACCACATTAGACATCACTTAACGAGACATCGGTTGCTTACTGAAATAGACATCAGTTAAACCATCAACTTTGTTGTAGTATAGGCCTCTTGATGTGAATTAGGGACCCTTGAACCGGCTCTAATTCATGTCAAGTGAGTTCCTACGATCCTTGAACCGGAGTAGGAATACAATGAAAGGGAATTTCGGTCCTTGAGCCTTGAACCGCCTTGGATACGACTACCGCCAAAGTAGGAAATTTGCATCTACATTATATTAGCTTCCGACACATGAGATTTGGGTGAAGGAACCTCCCTAGCACCCGACATTCCCATCTATTTGGTTTACGCTTTTATTAATTTTTTTGCATTTTAATTAATTGCTTAACATTTCATTACATTTTTGTTAATCTAAAATCGTCTCTCAAAATATTGAATTCCGACCTCATTGTAGATAGCCATCACTAGGCTCTTAGTTTTGATTAGGCTTTGGTGAAAATCAAGGCCGAGCATTGCTAAGGCTTGGTGCCTTAGATTAGTATTTTTATTCACTCTATTTTCCTTTATTTGCTTAGTGACTTTAGTTTCGATTACTCAATGATTGTGGGCTAGCCACTAATCCCAGTGGTATGATAATTTTGGGCTTAATACTTCCCTATCTTGATACGATTCATACACTTGCGAGAGTTTATGATTCAAGTCAATGGCGCCGTTGCCGGGGATTAGGGTTTAATAGCCTTAATCCCTTGGTCAATCGGTTCTTTAGGTCACTTTAACATATTTTTATTTCTTTGTTATTAAAAAAAAATTTGTTGTTGATCTAAATAGTTTATTATATTTTGTGTACTTATTTTTCTATTTTCTTTGTAATTTCTGGTTACTAATCCTACTTGTGGAAACTCATAGGCATATATTTATCTCACATTGAGCTATAGATCGATGGAGCTATGGATGGGATGACTCGAGGGATATGAGAAAGAATGTTTCTATGGTGGAGGTCATCAAGAGTGAAATTCTCATGCGGTGGGTTTTATGTCTTCTTGCAATGAAATTTGTGCTTTGTGTAGTTCTTCGTGGCATTCACCTTTTGAGTGCTCTTTGAGATTTGAGTGCCCGGATTTTATGCAAGAGTGTGAGTACAAGATGAGCGTGTATCAAGAGACATTTGTATCCAATGCATATCCACAAGATGAAGCTTATGAGCCTAGGAAGGAATTTGTTGAAGGACTACTAGCTCAATTGCAAGCTTCCCAAGCTCTATTACAAGCTTCTCAAGCTATAATTTCACAAGAGACCATGGTTCCCGAAGCATATCCTCATGAGCAAGTGTATGAGTCTAGGAGGTCTTCTCTTGAAGAATTGCTAGCTCAATTGCAAGCGTCCCAAGCTCGATTGCAAGCTTCTCAAAAAATGCTTACATATTCCAATGAGCAACTTTAGGCTAGTCTTGCCCAAGAGCCACCCTTCACCATTTATGAGCATGAGTCTTTCTTTGACCAAGTGGAGCCTATTTCAAGAGAAGAAGTGCATATCGAGCATCTTGAGCAAGAGTCCTTTATGCAAGTTGAAAATGATGATAGTGATGTTGATGTACAAGAAATTGAGCTTGGTTATGAAAGTTTCAATGCAAGTGAGGTGAGAGACTACACTTCGGCGGAATGGGGACAATATTGGAAATCTAAGCTTCCAAATGAAGGTGAGATATTTGAAGATGATTCCGAAGAAGATGATGGCTTATCTAGTAAGGAGGATGCGGAGTTTGAAGTCATACAGCATAATCCCTTGTTCATTGAGAAGGATGCGGAGCTTCAAGTTATATACCATAATCCCTTATTCATTGAGGCTGATATTCCCATGGAGGAAGATAGTCCTTCAATACTTTGTGATGATGAAGAAATTGAAGAGCCAAGGATTTTCTCTCCTCTTACATCTAAGGAGATCCATCATGAGCTTCCCAAGGTGGAGAGTAGGACACTGAGCACTTATGTTCTTAATGGAAAGATTGAGATTAAGACATTTTTACCTCTCAATCCACCATTAAGTGGTCAATGTTTCTACAATGAGGTGATGGATTGGAAAGGAAAACTTACACTCAACCCTTTCCGTCACTCTCAAGAGCTTCTACCACCTATTGTTCCTATGAGCATCATTAACACCACTTGAGAAGGGAGATTGATTCATAGAAGAAAAATTGAGAAGAAGGGAAAGATTAAGAAGCTACACTTTTGGTCACCAATTGGATTATTCATGGATAGCTTTTGGTCTTGCCTCTATGACACATCAAGGAGTCCCTAAGCCCCAAACAATAGGGTGGTTGTACTTGAGAAGTATCCACCTTGACAATATCATGTTCTATATGGACCGGCAATGAAGTCCTTAAACAAGGCGCTCGCTAGGGAGGCAACCCTAGCACATCATCGGTAGTATTTATTTCTTTCTTAGTTTATTTTTGTTATGAATAAAGCTTTTGATCATTTTTGGAAGGATGGGAGGTGTATGGAGTTGAAAATGTGAAGGAGAATTAATTTGGTAGTGAGCAGTTTCTGTCCAGAAAATTCAGTTGACTTTGGGTGACTATAGCTTCCAGTATACATGATATTTTGAGCTGAAATTTTTTGAGGCTATTTTCCTATATCTCTACTATATTTCGTGCCAAAGTTTCAGCCTTCTTGAATCTCTGGAACTTCAGTTATGTAGTGGTCAATGCATGGAGGTCAGAACAGAGGCAGCTACTGTAGAGTGATTTTGGGAAGCTACACCCTCTACATATCAAGCTATTTAGAGCTACAATTTTTTAGAAATATATCTTCACATGTCCTCTATATGCTGGAAAAACAGTTTTTAATTTGAACCTTCCTAGATTCAGATATAGTGTCTCAAGTGACAGAGGTCAGAAACAAGGCACAGCAGAAACTACATAACACAATATAGTGAGTTTGGAGGCCAACGATTTTAATTTGACTCAGAATTGATTTTCTATTAAAAATTTAATAGACGGTATCTCTATGAGTCTACTTTCATTTTCAGTTGGTATCACCCTCTTTGCACCTCTGGAGCTTCAGAAATTGCAGTATTGGTGACTGAGGGTCAGCAGCAGACTTCATTATAAGCCGACAACTTTGACCAGCTTTGGTTTTCATCTCAGTTGGAGATAGGTGGCCTACTTTATATGGATAGGAAGCTCTCTGAGTCTACTTTCTATTCCAAGTAGTATCACTTATTTATCTAGTTTGTGAGTTTGAGATATGAGCATATAAAGACAGAAGAGTCATTGCTGAAATTTTTCTGCACTAACTAGTTTGTGTTCTATCATTCGGGTTGGTTGGACTTCTTTGCACTTCATTTCATCAATGGAGGCTTTTACAGGGCTAGTGTGGTGTGTTGGAGGTGCCAATGCCTATGATCTTAATGGAAGACCTTTTTCTTTACTCTTTGACGGGCTATTGTGTGACGCATTGCTCTTTGGACATGCATTATATATTTCTCAATGGAGTTGATCTTTACATGAGCACCTAGAGCTACTATGGAGCATATGTTAAGGAAGTCAAGGTCTTGTGCCTTGAGGATGGTGTCTCATATTAGTCTTCTCCGAAGGTCGTGAGCAATGGAGGGTCGACAAAAGGGGTTTCCGTAACTTTTCTCCGCATTTAGTTTTTCATTTTCATAGTTAAATCTTGTGCCTTCGGCCCGACTTCACTCTCATGCCTAAATCCAACATGGATTTTGGCTTTCGAGCTCACTTTGCAACATTGAGGACAATGTTGGTTTTAAGTGTGGGGGTGAGAGCTCGGGTGCCCAATGTTGGTTAAAAAAAAAAAAAATTCCTTTTTAGATTAGCTTTTTTTAATTAGAATTTAGTGGTTAATGCATTTTCCAACCCCAATGACGAGTCATGGACTTAACTCGTTGTGATTGTGGATAGATTGAGCATAATCTAGGACTTTGAATTTGTTTTGTAATTGACTGCATATGTGATCTATGCTTGACTATATGTGTGCACATAGCCTATGGTTAGGTTGGTTCATCATAATTAGAGAAGCATATAGATGATTTGATTGACTTGCATACCCTTATTTGTGAGCTTTTGTGCCTATATCTATAGTGTATGCATCGTTCATTCACTTATTCTTTCATGTGTGTACAATTTCATGACATTGCGTATCTAGAACTTGCTTGAGACCTCTCGAGGCTATATGTTATCTTACGATGGGATGGAAAGGATTGAGGCATTAAGCATAATACCACCATGGCCAAAGAAGCATGTGCCTAAAAATATTTACCACTAGATTGCCACTTTGAGCCTATTTATATATTTAGCATTTTTGTTCATTAGCACCACAAATTCCTACCTAGCCTATATACTTTTATCCTACCCTTCCATGGTAGTTGGTGAAGCAATGCGAGAGAATGACTTTATGTTTGAGTGCTTCAAAAGAAAGAAAACGTCAAAAGTGCGAGGTTACAAGAGAATAAGTGTGTGTTTAGAAAAGAGAGTTCGAAAAAAAAAAAAAAAAGTGTTGAAAAAAAAATAGCTAGTATTATTTTTGTTCATAGTATAGTGCAGCGTGGGTTGTACATTGAGTTTTAGAGTGAGTAACTTAGTATTCGAAAGCAAAAGTCTTATATGTCTACAAGAGAGAGTTGCTTCACGGGCTTCCATGGACTTTGTTTTTCCTTATTCCTCATTTGAGTCATTTCTTATAGCCACTTGCCTATAGCCCCATTACAACCAAATAAAATACCTCTTGATCTTGAAAGTTGTGAGCTACCTAGCGGAGATGAGATCGAAGAGCAAGCATATGGCGACCCGTGTTGCGAAATTGCTTTTGAGTGAAACACATATAGCCCCTAAACACTTGAGCGGTAATATTTAGTGAACCTATGTGAGTTTAGCGGGTTATATCGGATCTTCTATGTGCCTATTTGATTATAATAGGTAGATTTGACATGTGGTTTACACATATACCTTGAGCATTTCTCATATGTGCATCTTAATTGCCTTACAACTTCCAAAATCTTATGTTGTGTTTATGTCTATTTCATGGTCATATACATAATTAGTTCTCCAAGGGTTATGGTTGGAAAAGCTAATACCGCATTTTACTTATGTTTGAGTTGGTAGATTTTCGGATTATGTTTCATTTAGTTTGATCGGTATGATAATGGACTTCCTTAATTAAAACATATCCTCCTGTTATATTGCTTGCTGATGATCTAAAGAAAACGTTGCAACACCAACAACAACAAGAGGAGAGAGAGAGAGAGAGAGAGAGAGAGAGAGGGTTCTAGAGAGGCCGAGAGAAAATGGAGACTCCCCTTTGTCCCCTCTATATGGTTATATATACCTAAGATGGACGGTACAGATCAGGTGGTGCTCGGATGTAAGGCCCAAATTGCACCATCTTAAATTTTGATTAATTCCTTATTTTAATTCATTTTTTTAATTATTATTCTTATTCTTTTTTAATCATAATATATATAACCCGAGTATTTGAAAATTCTTCCAAATTCCTACGAACTCACCGTAAAATAAATCCCTTAAAAATTGATATTTGATTTTAAATCATTCAACAAATTCTTAGGCATCTTGATAATAAGTGCGGAAATGATGACGACTTATCGACCAAGTAAGCCTCCACATATAAATAGAGGACTCACTAGCTAGGTAAGACATCCCATTCTGATTCTTCTTACTACACTCTCAGAAACGTACTGACTTAGGCATAAGAGGGTTTTCTGCAGGTACCTCCTCCTCTTCGAGCCGACGGTCAAACTTTCGAGTCAACGCTCAAAAGAAGCTTCTCGATCAATCATGGTCAACTCTCACTCCAGTCCGCATTCATTGGTGAGTCAAAATTCTCTACGGAATTTTTCGTCACCAACAAGTGGAGCCGTCTATGGGAAGTACTTTTCCATAAAAAGTGATGGCGAGAGCTGCACCTCAAGACATCTCATTTCTGTTACTAAGGACTAAGAGTGATGGAATACAAACCCCAAACAGAGGTGGCTCGAATCTAGTTAGGGACTTAAAATTCATCTCGAGCAATGGAGAAGGTATGATGATATCATGACTTTATATATCTTGACAAAAAGATCAGTATGGCTCTACAAAAATCAGGTGAGAAAATAAAAGCATTTGGTGATTGTTTAGTGATTTTTGGTGCATGTTGATTTTCCCATTCAAGAGACTGTCGAAATTATTTTTGGTGTATTCCTCGCATTTATAATGTTGTCAAGACTGGTTCCTTGAGTAGGACAATTTCGTTTGATTCGTAGGAGTTGGTTCCTCGAGTAAGACAATTCCCTTGAAGCTTCGAGACTGGTTCCTCGAGAAGGACAGTTGCGTTTAATTCGTAGAGGCAGGTTCCTTGAGTAGGACAGTTGGGTTTGATTCGTAGGAGTGGGTTCCTTGAGTAGGACAGTTCCCTTTAAGCTTCGAGACTGGTTCCTCGAGTAAGACATTTGGGTTTGATTTGTATGAGCTGGTTTTTCAAGTAAGGCAGTCTTAGGGATTGGTTCATCTTATATGGTTTAATTACTCGCTCTTATAATATCGCTGAATGTCTTTGTTTTGAACAATGAATTCATTGAAACTTTAACGATTACTAGAATAGCATCCCGAAAAATCTTGGGAGCAGACACAAGCCACAAATGACTTGAAGCTAGAGCTAAGCTAGAACAAACCAAAAGATGTACTACACCAACAGGTTGTTCATGTACAATAAAGTACTGCTCTGAATCACTTATAGAGAAACTAGCAAACAACTGAGGGTAAATTCCCAACCTCCTCAAGATAATTACCAACAATGAGACTATTGCCATGACCTTGAGATTTGAAGACGAAACCATCAGAATCTGCAATCCGGGTATACAAGAGATCGATAGACCAATCAAAACTATATTCATCCCAGCACAAGTAGCATTGTTCACCAGGCACGCAATTGTGGTACTCACAGCAATATTATACTGAGATTTCTTATAGAATGTAGAGATGAGCAATCCACCTGCACATAAACACGGTACACCCGAAATAATATGGATAACACAATTGATCAAACAGATACCCAAAATACCTCCTGGGTCCATACCTGTTTTTGTTTTATATATGGTTGAATGTATTTATTCCTGGTAGGGACATGTGAATATTGCACATTTAATTGCCTAATTCTCCTAACAAATTCGTGATGAGTAACTCGAGTGTGACAGGTTGTTAAAAGTAATAGTTTTTCCCTTCTCGTGCCTGTATTTGAGTACGCACGGCATGGGAAAAAGGGGGCACTATGGGAGTAGTCAACCATTTTTGACATGCAATTATGATAAATAATCGGCTATGAATGCTAAAATAAATATGAAAATAATTGCAGTCATAAGTGTAGAATTGATGATAGTCGTTAATGCAATATTGATTGCGGCAATTAGTACGGTAATGATGATCGCCGTAAATGACGTAATGATTGTATCCATAATTACTGTGATAATTATAACAGTAAATGCGGTAATCATGACGGTCATAAGTGCTGCAATGATGACGACTTACCGACCAAGTAAGCCTCCATATATAAATAGGGGACTCGCCAGCTAGGTAAGACATCCCATTCTGATTTTTCTTACTACACTCTCAGAAACGTACTGACTTAGGCATCGAAGGGTTTTCTGCAGGTACCTCCCTTCTCTTCGAGCTGACGGTCAAACTTTCGAGTCAACACTCAAAGGAAGCTTTTTGATCAATCCTGGTCAGCTCTTGCTCTAGTTCGCATTCATTGGTGAGTTAAAATCCTCTACGGAATTTTTCGTCACCAACGTACAACGACTTTGTGGGAAAAGAGGCTCATCGGGGTTTGCATGGTTTTGTCATCAGGAGAACCTTGTAGAGGAGCATCAAACTGTTATGCGGATGCACAATATAAAAGCCTCCATTAGACCACCTCGAAGAGCTGCTACAGTGACAAATAAAGACTCCAACAGAGCTGCTACAGTACATGGGCTCCATGAGAACTGCTACAGTAACAAAGAATCAAAGGAACCATCGGGACTGCTACAGTACAAGGACCTCATCATGGCTGCTACAAGGGCTTGTGCCAGTTTGATTTGCTGTTGCAACTCAAGAGCCTCCATAGCCTTCATCAAGATAACAGAACAAGACCTCATAAAAGAAAAGAAAGTCGACCCAGAAGGACTCGAACCTTTGAAAAATGAACTTCTCCTTCTCTGAGAATTTCTTCTGATATATTGTTGCAGGGCTCTGTTTCTTCTATGTTCTCTCCTTTTCTTTATGTTAGCATGGCCTTCTTATACAGTGCACTGCTAACAAAATTGAGTTTGAATGAACTACTTGTGTCTGTTGTAAATCGAAACACCGACAAGACAATTTTGTTAGTCTTATCGTTGTAGTCAAATTCCAACAACCTTGAATTGTGCATATCACAATTATCTTAACGTGGGCTTTAGCCTTTAATTCATAATTCTATTTTTTTTTTGTTATAAAGTAGAGAAAAGATAAAGAGAGAATAGTTGGGAGGAAGTAGAAGTGTTCTCATTCAGTCTTATTAGCCTCCTTTATATAGAGGTAGGGTTTACATCAAAGTACATAACTAATGAGTATTTACGTGGACAACCACATAGATAATAATATTTACAACACTCCCCTTTGGATGTCCACCAATGAATGATGGTATTGGACGCGCTTATTGTTGCCTCGTTAAAAACCTTGCCAGGTAACAAAAACCCAGTGTGATAAAAATTACTCTGGTCGAAGGACAAAACGAGCACAACACGCATATGTCATAGGTAGCATGCTTCTGGATGCTACCCCTGATGAGAATCTCCCACTGATTGTTGCAAGCCTCATTTATGTATGCAATAAGCTACATGTACCATGTATAGTAGTTTGATGTGTCTATCACTGAAGTGAGACCATGTGTTAAAGGTAAAAGTCTTTCATCACGTTCCCAATATTTAATTTCATTAGAATTGCCTCTTTCCAATTTTGGTCAATAATATACTTTGTCGACATTCATGGTGAAACGTGGTATAGCGTAAATACAGCCCTCAATGATTAATGGTAGCTATCAAATGTAAATTATCATCGATGATGAATAATCATAGATCTCACGCATTCATATATGCATGCATTAGCTATAATAAGCTTATTGATTTTGGGTACCCATGCCACTTCTGGGGCATACATTGTCACTTCCAGGACAATCATCTCTCATAGATGAATCATGTAGCGAATGTGGATCTTTTTACTTATAATCTCATGTAGAGCATTATAGGGCTTGTATAATCTTTCCTTTTTGGGAGCTTAAAACTTTAGACCTGGTGGATATAATCCACACAAATTCACGCCGTTATTCAAATGACAATAGTCTTTCCTCCCCCTAACGGTGGGAAGACTGTCTTACTATGACCATGCGCAAAAGATGCGTTCAAATATCTATCACTTTATTTGGAGTGAAGATCTTCATTGGTTGGTGGCGAACCCAAACCAAGATTTAGGTCAAAACATTTAATTCATGAGCATTAACCATATTTATGTATTATTATATCACCAATACATTATTCCCTAATGGCGTACTTACAACCTTTATATGTGTAGCCATATTAGGTGCTTTGACATTGTTTTATGACATTCTCTTCGGGAGAACCATGTCATTTGGATACATGTATACCACAAATCAAATGAGGTCTAGATTGTTTGTGATAGTATGTTTGGTTTTAGGGACTTTAACCCATGAAAATGCTTTTGCATTTAGCATATGATTTTGTCACTTTCTTTTATCAATTCACTAGTTTTGATATTTCTCGAAGTCAAAATGAGACGGTGGATATATATCTCACACCAATTCATATCGTTCTTCAGGAACAATCTTTCTCCCCCTCATGGCAGGAGGATTGTCTCATTAAAGTGACAATAGCAAATATGCGGTAAATAAACAATTTGCTTGTGAGTAAGATTAGCAGTCATCAAACTTGTAAGTGATTCCACGCAACATGATAGACAAAAGATGATGTAATCGATCATGCCAAATAGTGTATTTGGTTTAATGAACTTCTGGTTCATGACATTATATATATGCCTCAATTTACTGTAAAAATTTGACACAGTATATATCAGATAGCAAAAAAATCTTCTTCAACCATATTGAAGGTACTTAGTGCGTCAATATTTCAAGATCTACAACTCTTGATGTTTCTGGTGGCTTTCTCCGGGTACCTCACATAGAATGCTATACCACCTAGGGTACCGATCCGACTCCTAAATCCTGTATCAAGAGCACGGCGTTAGAGGGGTAAACCGTACCGGACGGTTTACGCCTCTCCGATGCCTAAGTAAGGTATCAATATATATAAGTGAATCGAGTAATAGTAGATAAAGGAGTTATTACCCGTAAAAGGTGGTTGTGTTGATGCTTTAATACTCGAGCAAGGGAAAGGGGTTTCCCCTTATCTTCGATGTGGGACGTCTGTTGTCCCCTTGCAGCTATATCAGCTTTCTGGTGTATATTTAGATGGACTGTGCTGATCAGGTCTGGACCCCTCTGTGCCCAGGGTGCCGTCCCTGACGCGAACCATCATGGCGGGATGTGAACCCGGCCCGTGGCCTGGTACCTGGGTCTTCCTACAGGCCCCAGTTGACTGCCAAACCGAGTGAACTACCTAGTAGTATGTACACTTGATATGAGTTGTTACCTTAGCTTCAGTAAACATTAATTGTGAAATACTGATAATTGGAATGGACCAAATTCATTTTGAACTGCTGACCAAAATGATATACTCAAAAATTTCAAGTTGAAGACTATAATCCATAATAATAGAGTAACTATATCAAGTGGAGAACCTCAAGTTCTGTGTCACATATAAATGTGTAGTCATAAGGAGGAGGGACTTCATGCCCTCATATAATTGGAGATCCAAGAAACTTGAGATTTCAAATTTTTTCAATTTATAACAACCTCTCAAGGAACATCATGTTCCTAGATAATCGGATTAAGAAACATTTAGTTTCAATGGGAACTCAAGAGGTTACAATAAATCTGAGGAATAACACAATAGTGCTTTCAACTTTGCTTATTATAAGCAAAAGACATCAGGGATGTGTGATAAACTCAATGTTCTTATTAGTCAATGCAATTTAATTTGACTAGTGCCATTTTGAAAATAGCTTGATAAACATCCACCATATTGTGTACCATAGGCGACACACACCCAATTTTTAATTTCCTCACATATGTGGATGTTGGGGCAATATTTACATTGACTCCTGATTTCTCTCTTGCCATGATCCACTTCTGGTGGCATTTCATGGTAGCCATATCAATCGGCTTTCTTACTATACAATGAGACCATGAGAGCGCAAGATTGTACATCTTTGGTAATAATATTATGTGCTCTTCTGGAGCCAGCAATCAGATATGTAAGATCTGAGATGATTAGCTTCACGATCATACCTTATAAGAGAGGGACTTTAGATTGTCATCTAGTGAGTATGATCATTGAGGAACTTCAAGTCCTCATGTAATTAAGGATCAAGAAACTATAGGTTTTGATCTCTTTTAATTACAAAATTCTCGATCACGAATTTGGGTTTAATGGATCACTTTCTCAAAACTTATGATAAGGAAAAAATTGATACTGACATAATTAAATTAATGAAATGACGTACCTGAATTCAAAGGGTATACTCATACTCATTCGTCATAAACCAATGATTGAATATCTGCTTACGTATAAATTGGTGTCAATACAATTCCCTCAAAACTTCAGGTTTGAGGTTGACCGAGATTAAAGCTCTTCGATAAATTGTCCATATACTCAAAACTTACAGCTCGAGTTTGCACAGTTATAAGAACTGCAAGTTCTAAGGTGCAGTGAACTTATGGTATAGTAATTAATGTAAGAAAATAGTAAGAAGGCTGTAAGTAAGCATAAAGAAGAATCAAGAATGTATCAATCGGCATACAAAAATACACTCGAAACTTCTATTGCGAGTTGACATAAAGTCAAAATAAATTTTAAATAAATCATGTGTAATCGAAGCTTCAGGTTCGAATTTTTACTATTATAACTGCTGGTTGTAAGATTTTGTATGTTGAACTTCAGGTTCAGATAAAATTTGGCGCTCGAAATTTCAGGCTCGAGGCAACTATAGTGAAGTTTCAAGTTCACTTTATAACCAGTTTTTATTTTGTACACGAAGCTTCATGTCACAATTTTCCAATTTACATTTCATGATCCTTGAGGAACTTCAGGTCCCCATATGACCAGGGATCATGACATGTGGTCATTGTATAACTTTGAGGAACTTCTGGGCCTCGTTAAATGTATAGGCTCTGAGAAACTTCATGTCACAATTTTGATTATATAACCCTCTAGAAACTCCAGGCCTTGATGTTATCGGATTAAGAAACTTCAGGTCTCGATCGATTTTGATCCATAACTAGATAAATGTGGGTTTATTATATCAAGGGGAAATTACTGGTCACTTCCTCAACTTTTGGGGCGTCGACAGTTCAGTCCCTCGTATCATAATTTTAACAAGTAGCTCCTCAGACATTCAAATCTTGCACAATGTGGTCCAAAATGACTATTTTACCCCTCACTTCCTTTTGTTTGTTTTTTTTGTCTCTCTCTCTCTCTCCCCCCCCCCCCCCTTCTCTCCTCGATCTGTTCTTCATCTTAACCATTTTACCCAGAAAATATATCCATACCCACGAAATCGATCGTTCCGGTGGTCATGGTTGGAGTGCTTGGGATCTGCGGCCTCATCATAGCTGTGATTATCAGCACCAGGATCAATCCAAAGGCTAAATCTTATTACCTGTTTGATGGATATGCTCACTTGTCCTCTAGCCTTGCTTGTGGCCTCGCTGGACTTTCCGCCGTCGTCATCCTCCCTTCCCTCCTCCGATTCTCCACCGCCTTCGCTGTCGTCGGCGCTCTTGGGAGTCCGAAACGATCTCACGAAATTGGGCGGGAGCTTCAAGACAGGCCTCTCGTTTCTCTTCGTCGCCGGAACACCAAATTGACTTCGAACTTGATGCCAGTTCGGAACAGAGCTTCGGAAGACGACGGCGGCAGTTCCGTGCCGGGAATTACCGATGAGATTCTCAGCTTCGTTGTTTAGATTTGAGAACCGGCTTTCCTATACCACTCGACCACCATGGTAAAATTTCTCATCAACACTTTGTATTTGTGTAGTCGAAGACTATATAGTTCATCTTTCAAGTTGATTGCAGTTTCGATTTACTTATTTTGTTTTTGAAGTTGTGGATTGTGAGTTTAAAGGTTAGAGTTGATTGCATTTGAATTTGTTTGTGGTCATGCGCAATATGAACAATTTGAGACGATGAATTTGCAGAAGTCGGAATGGAAGCTGAGCAGAGGAAACCGGAAGCAGAAGCACTGGAAAGAGGTGGCCGACATCGTGGGTAGCAGAAAGGACTATGGCAAAACCCCCAAAACTTATATATGTGTTGTTTTCAGGTATATGTGTTGGTGGTTGAAGTTTGAATCAAGGATCTAATTGACTGGGTTCATGTTGGTTGTGGACAGTCAATTAGATCACCTCTCTCTCACGATTTTTTTATGTCTGGGTAAATGGTTAAGATGAAGAACAGATCGAGGAGAGAAGGGGGGGGGAGAGAGAGAGAGAGAGACAAAAAAAAAGGAAGTGAGGGGTAATATAGTCATTTTGGACCACATTGTGCAAGATTTGAATGTCTGAGGAGCTACTTGTTAAAATTATGATACGATGGACTGAACTGTCGACGCCCCAAAAGTTGAGGGAGTGACCAGTAATTTCCCCTTATATCAATTTCTCAAATGAATGAAATTCAAATAATAGATTAAAAAATATACATGGATTTCAAAAGAATTACACGTGGTAATTGAGACACCAAAATTATGCTTGCGATAAACATATATCTGCGACTGTGCATACCTCAATTCTTCCAGAATAGAAGACAAAAATGTATTGATATATATGAAATGTTTGGTAGAGCGTGCTTTGCGATATGTATGCAGTCATGCAGACACAAAACAAGGAATTCAATAATATATTTGCCAGATGTAATTGCTTTGACTACCCTTAACAAAGGGTTGCTAAATCCAATCGAACCAAATGATTTGATAGCAAGTCAGCAGCTAGCCGTCCCTAAATCAAGATATGTTAGCAAACATGGTAGTATATCCAAATCAAAACAATTTGTTTGCATAATTACATAACCTGCGAATATAGGTTAAACAAAATCAACCGCTATAATTATGAAAATTAAACTCATAGATCATGAATCATGGTCAAATAAAGCAACAATGTTGCGCCAAGACGTCTTAGATATCTACTAGCAAAACGGGCAACTCACACGGATTTAAATCTGTGTGAAATACTACCATTTCACACGGATGTCAGTATGTAAAAGGTTGTACCTACGGTGCAAGCACGGATTTAAATCTGTGTGAAATACTACCAACTCACAATATTTTTTGTACCGTTTGGCTTCATTGTCTGGTCCTTCCGCTAAAGCACAAATATCAGGATCAATGTTCCTATCACCTTGATTAATCTTTTCTCTTATCTACACAAGAAGATAACAATTACCACACAGGGGATTGATTGATCATTATTTAAATTAGTAATTAACAAATAAAAGACAAAGTATAGAATATCATTTATATATAATCAGTATGAAAATTATATTCTCACACGGATATCAGTATGTTCATTGTACACTGATATATGTGTGATGCTCATTTCACACAGACATCTGTATCAAATTGTATTAGCTACTGAATACAGTAGTTGTATAATACGTATATGAATAAAAAAAATTCATGTTTAAATAATGAAATACTTTATTCACACTGACATCTGTGTGAAATGATTTCCCCACGGACAACCGTGTGAAACGATCTTAGCTTTCACACTGAAATCTGTGTGAATTGTTATTTCACACGGATGTCTGTTGCTATTGGTATGACAGAAACTCATGTGGGTCCAATTCAACTGTGTGTAATTGTCTTTCACACGAATATCTGTGGCTGTGAAAAATCTGTGTGACTAAAATCTGTGTGAGTTGCCCGTTTTGCTAGTAGTGGATCATCATCGAGTTTTTAAGAAAAACTCAAAAAAGAAGAAAAAACGTGATGATAACTTGTTATAAAGTAGAGAAAAGATCATTTGGGAGGAAGTAGAAGTGTTCTCATTCAGTCTTATTAGCCTCCTTTATATAGAGGTATGGTTTACATCAAAGTACTGAGTATTTCCGTGGACAACTACATAGATAATAATATTTACAACATTTTTTTTTTTTAATAAATAAAGCACTCATATTTTGGCTCAATGAGACGGGCCTCAAAGTAATCGGATATGTGAATTTTTTGGTTTCAATAGCAAGTAAAACGGTACGTTGTATGGATCGAAGAAGGGACGTTCGCCCTTCGATTCGGGGTTCTGCATGCAATCAACTACATACGTGGCTTAGGTCAAAGTCCTACATGGCTCACGTACAATACAATGCAGATTAGCTGGAGAGAGTTGGCAGTCAAATATTGCTAGCTATTGTGAAGCTTAATATTTACATGGTTAAATATAGAGGTAAGAGGCTGCAGATGATGGCATGGAATTGTGGATGAACAAGCAGCAATTGACACGCATGCCATATATGCGCTCATATATGTCAATTGACTCGTGCTAAGCGCGGTAGTAATTAAGCAAACCGGCCACTAGGAATGCCTGTACCTCTTAAACAGGCTGCGCATAGTTGTATAGAACAACTTGTATAGTAAAATTTATTTTTGGTCATGATCGTTTCACACCAAGATGATTATTCATTCAATGGCATCAAAGAATTAAATTTCTTCTCTTCAAAGATTGGAAAAATGAAAATATATATGTATATGTACATCCACTGATAAATTGATCAGTCATCAAACAACATATAAAATCAATGTAACAATTATTTCCTGTTCAAAAAGAAAGAATATGACAAATAATTTTTGTAGTAATTTACATATCAAATCCAATACTTACGATTATCTTATTGAATTAAATCACCTTAACATCAAACTCATCATCAACAACTTCGAACTCATCATCAATGCTTTTCATCTTGGCATCTTCAAGCTGCTTCGCTAGTTCGGTGTTTATACAGCGAAGTCTTTCTTTTTCACTCTCCCATTTCTGCAGTGAAAAGAGATCAAAGAATACACTATAATTTAGAGGTTCATGCATATATATTCATATTCATATATTTGATCGATCCAAACCTTCAAGATAATTACAAATAATAATAACAGCAATAATAATAGAATTAAATCAAACCTTGCGCGCTTCTGCTAACCATGCCACTAATTCATCAGCTTTCTTTTGCTCTAAAATAACCCTCTCCTTCTGAAACACATACAAGATCAATACATCAGCTACCACTACATTTTTTTTTGGGCCAGAGAGCTCCAATTAACATAGATTAATTTCCATGATTATATCAAACAAGCAAATTATGGCTAATTCGCAAATTAGGAGACAACTAGTTTATCAAACCAAGTCATCAACGGTCCAAGACAATATATACATTTACACACACACACACATAATGTACCATCATTTTCCTCCACTGAAATATAACACCAGTTAACCACTTAATTAAACAAGAAGAAAACCTAAGAATATTCATTTGAGTCGGGGATAGAAGAATACCATCTCTATTTTCTCGGCTTCACTCTTGCCAAGTGCCTCCTTAAGATCTTCCACTTGAGCTTCACTTTGTGTAAGCTTTTCCTCAAGATCTTTCCTTACAGCTCTAGTCTGCTCAAGCTCAAACTTTTTGACTTGTTCACAGTGTGCATGTGCTCTCTTCAGATTTTCCACTTCATCCCCAATCTGCTCAAGAACTTTCTCAAGTTGTTTGTTTTGACTTTCACTTTGCCGAAGAAAATTTGAAAGCTCCTCCTTCTGAGCTTCACTGATCATGAGCTCTTCGTTTTTAGCCAAGTTCTCTGCTACACTCTTCTTGAGCTCTTCGGTTTTAGCCAAGAGATTTGCTTCACTCTTCTTGAGGTCTTCAGTTTTAGCCAAGAGCTTTCCTTCACTGATCTTGAGGTCTAAGCTTTTAGCCAAAAGCTTTGCTTCAGTGTGATGATACAATTTCGTAAGTTCATTCCTCTTGGCTTCTATCCTCTCAAGCTCTTTCCTTTGAGCTACATATTTTAACAAGCCTAGACTTCTTGGCACACTTTGTGTTAAATTTCCTATTTTCACCACATAGCATGAGAAAGAAAATAAGTCGACTATCTTGCCACCTCTTTTAAGGAAAAAGCAATCTTAGAGTTCATACCAAACTTTTAAACTTGATTAAATTAAGAAAAGAGGTCAGACTCACCAGTTTCCATTTCTTCTGGGCTATGATACTGCACGTCAGACTTGAAACCTGAAAAACTGAAGAAAAAAATAAAAATAAATAAATCATAAGATTCAAATTCAATGAACAATAACTAAACAGGGAATGCTACATGTGTATACATGACTATCAGAACCACTGACTTTCTTATTGCTGATGTTTAATTTCCAAACAATACATATTACCTCTTAGCAACAGCAAATCAATCTTTTTGAAATATATACAGAATGAGTCTCGTACGTGTTCATTAATCTATCTATCATCATCAAATATAGTTCATGTTTATCATGATAACTAGTACAATATCATCACTTTTTTGTACAAAGACGATTTCAGTCATCAACATGGCCTGCAAATCCTAAACCCTAATTTTTATCATCTCAAGGATATCATTTATCAACATGGAAAATCTCACATCCCTACAAATATACTATCTAAAGGCCAATATTGTAGTACTAAGCGACATAAGTTGTTGTTACAGAAATATGGTAAAAAAGTTGTATTATCCCAAAATGGAGGGTTTATGATTCTATGGTTTAGGCCCTTGGCTCGTCAAAGTTAAGGTCAACGTGATATGGCAACATCACATTAGTTTTTTGTGTTATCAAACTTGCAGAGCCATAATACCTACCGAGGGAGGAAAAGCCCTCATGAACTTGATGAAAACTAGGCAATTACATGTGATAAAAATAAAGGCATCGAATCACCCAGAAGAAAATATCTGAATTCATCTTAAAGATTCTGAACTCTCTTTAGTTTCTCACCCTATCAAGTAAATAGTATAACGATTCTATATTAATGAATAGCTCCCATTTTGAGATTCATAGCTGGAATAGATAAGAAAAATTGCAGACAACAATATTCACCTATTCCTCAGATTTAATTCTACAGCAAGAACTGCTAGCTTCTATTGATTACAAGCAATACATGATTTTATGCATGAAATAATACAGCCAAACATGAAATACACACATAGAGAGGGGGACTTCACTCACAGTAGAAAGAAGAGACGCAAATCTTGGGTTTTCCCCTTCTTCTTGGCTTTGAATGGAGAGAGAGCTAGGGTTTTGGCGACAAAGATATCACTTTTCTTTTTAACTTGGACATTTAACCCTTTCTTTTTTCCTAGCCGACCTACGTTGAGATAATCAGCCCAATAGAAAAATTAGGAAAATTTTGTGGATCTCACTTTTATGAAATTCACGCAAGAAAAAAAAATTATTCAAATTAGAAAACGGTATACATACCTTTTTTTTTTTGAAAGGTGGATTTCATTAACGCATGCCAAGATGGCCATTACATATCCTTCTGCTGCCTTCAACTAGACAGATCAAGAAGTTGTAGTAGGGAACTACTTTGATACATAGAGACAGACCATCTATATTCGAACTAATCGCTCACTTATTAAAAGTGAGCCTATAAACTATGGAAAATAGAGAGACATAGTAAATAGGCTCCTACCACAACCAACTATATCTTGTCTTTGCCCTTCAAGCTAGGGCTTGGGGGTATACCCGAGTACAGAACTGTTAGGACCTCATCAGCAGAGACCTGCTTCTTTGTCTTTTGGGTTTTATTTTTGGACCCCAAAGGCCTTCCTCTCTTCTTCTGTGTCCCTGGTAGCACAAGCACTGGCTTTGGCCCCTGGCCCTCAGCCGGCACCAACATTCCTCCAGGAGTTTCCACAAGGCCCAGTGACTTGGCACTGAATTTAGAGGAGAATTCAGGCAACTTTATCTTTTTTGCAGAAGCAACCGGACTAGTTTTACCTTCAAGTAAGTCAGACATCAAAAATTTCAGTTTTTTTGGGGAAGGAAAAGATCTACCTCGCTTAGCTTGGCCCCCAGCATCAACCGGCACAATAGCAAGGGAGTCTTCAGCACTTGTCACCCTTGATTTAGCATGCCTGATGATCACTGGCCTACGAGGCTTGCTAGACTCAGCACCACCAAACAAGGAACGCCTCACCGAGGGCAGAATGGGAGTAGTGATGCCTTGAAACCGGAATGCACCCTCCTTGAACTGAGGACCATGGAATCCCAGAAACGGCTAAGGGAGTTCGAGCTTACGAGCTACAGGTTGTCCAACAGGCTTGATACCATTTGGCAAAGTATCCGGATTGCATGGACCATTCTCATGGAAGATACGAGCACATATATCACACTTGCCTACTAGATTTTCAAACCGAAAGTGTACCTCTCGCTCAATCCCTGGACCAAACTTTAGGGTTTTTTTTCCAGAAAAAAAGGCTTGAAAATTGAGTGGGAGACACGAACCCGAATCTCCCCCAGAGCATCAAACAACTTTCCATCGAGTTCCAAGTACTTACCGGCAACCGAGGCTACATTGGCAATAGTTTTCCGTTGTTCATATGCCGATGGCATATTGGTTATGCAGACCCAGAAGAATAGGTCGTGCATTTGTACCGATGGCAGCGGAGCAATACCATCATATGGCTGCATCACGACCAGAGCCCGGTTAAAACTCCACGGCCCTCCCATCATCACTTTCCGGCTATCACGGCGGAGGTCAAACGAGAACAAGAACCGATCTGGGGCTCTTTGCTGCACGGTAAAGCCTTGTTTCAGTACCCAAACACGCCTGAAATGGCGCCTCAAGTCCATGGCCGTAGTCGGTTTCGGAGTGAGCGGCCTTGCAAGGAGATAGGACTGAGAGGTTCGCAGCGCGCCTCCCTCTGACATAGCAGAGATGTCAACCACATCATTACTCACAATGGCAAGCGACGTAGCAAAGCTTCTGGTGACAGAGTCAATATTAGACATTATAGGCAGGGAGGTCGACTGAATTCCAGTAGCCTTGGTTGCAAAGAAGCCGACACAGAGGTCGGAGATAGGTGCTAGGGTTTCTAGGTTGTGCGGCGTGAGAGCCTTTAGGTTTCTAGGTGAGAGGTGGGTTTACGGTATACATACCTTCATTATCAGTGTGTCTCATCTAATTGTAGATATATTTTTTTTTCCATCCAATTGTAGATATTTGTGTTTAGGGTAATTTAGCTGATCTTTTGCAGAGTTGATCCTTGAATAGGAACTAAAGATGACCTATAATTTTGATCATAGAATTCTTTCTTGTTAAAAAAGAGGTGAGGAAATGTTGAAATATATATTATGGATGTGACGCCTTCCAAGAAAAAAAGAATAAAAAAAAAAACTGATACGGACTATCACCGTTTTATTCATTAGTTTTGGTTTTTTGTTTGAGAAAATAAATAACTTCATTACTTATCCATGGTCAGAAGGCACGTACATCAAATGCTGTCTCATACCAAGTCTAGATGGCACAATCCGCTAAGCAAAAGACATGTGACCCTCACTATTAACACATGCGCTCACTTACTGAGCCTAGCTACAAGAAATCAAATCCTCACTACTAACCCCTCTTTGAATAGTAAACTCAGTCGCCTAGAGACCTCAATTGGTGTACAACTAGAGAAAACTTGAGATGAAAGTAGTAGAAGACCAGATTTCCAGTAATAGGCAAGAAGACCAAGAAAGCCTAAAACTTTCCTAAGCCCTTATCTCGAGAATCCTCCGTCGTTACCACTCTAGAGGATTTGCTAGAGGCACGAAAGTGTGTAATTCCCTAACAACTTAGAGAGTACAAACCTAGGGTTCTAGAACAAGGTGAAAAATCAAATAAAAACTAAAGAAAAGTCCAACTAGCCCAAAGAAGAAACAGTAGCCTAGGCCCAACAGCTGGCCCAACACATTCCACCTCCACCTCCCTACGCTCAGATCGACGCGCACACACCGCAAGCAGCCATCGCCCCCACGCCATGCCGCAATCATGTCGTTGCCGCCCAGCTTCAAGGAAACCCGCCAACAACACGCTGCCACCACTGAGAGGCCATCAACGAACCCCGAAAGCACCAGACCGATCCAAAGCGGAAACTGATCCCTGATGCCCCAGAAAGATCAACCGCACCCTGTCAATGACGCTGCGCCGCCGCCTGGATCCAAAGCCAGCTCGAGCCGCCCCTTGAACCGGAAACCCACGACTGCCCAAGCCACAGAGAGGCTTCAAACCAGAACGAAAACCGTACCAGATCCCGTTGTCGACTTCGGGATACTGCAAATCCTAGAAGCCAGAGAACCGTAGACCACCATCACCCGTCCGGCAGCCTCCCAACGACAACGAGGCAAGCCCCATGCTGATGATGAACGCCGCCGGACGAGAGGAACTCGGCTAAATCTCGACCAAACTTGTGTGCGTGCGGCTTCTAGGGTTTAGGTTATTATTCATTAGTTTTGTTATCTTGTCGATGAATGATTGAATGGTGTTTGGTGTATTTTGTCCAAAAACTTTGTTGTTGCAATACATGTTATTAATTCTAGGAAACTAGCATAAAATAAGATTGATTGAACCACAAGATACAAAAAAAAAAAAAAAAAAAAAAAAAGGGTCATTTGCAGGTCATCCCAGTAAGACACAATTAAGAGTTAAGACATAAGAGATGGGTGGATTTAAGGTCAACCCGCCAAATCAAGAATGACCCACCCAACCAGTTTATTTATTTATCTATCTATTTTTTTGTAAATAATCCCTTTATTTTATTAGACTATGTCAAAATTCAAGACACGTCGTTTTTAATCAACAACAGAATTTATTCTAATAGTATCCCGGATCACTTTTGTCCTTTCTGCCATTCTGACGTAGAAACTACTAACCACCTTTTTTTGCTCTGTCCTTTCACTACTGCTGTTTGGAATCACTCAGGCATCTCTGTTAACCCTGTTTCTTGGAATAATGATTTGGCTCTCTGATTGTGCTTCTCATTCAAATCCTGCTACTGATAGTTTTTCTAAAGTTTTATTCATTTGCTACAGTGTTTGGCGTGCTAGAAATGATCTAATCTTTCGAAATAAACAAAAAACTTCTCTTCAAGTCTCTTTTGCATGCTGCTGCCACTTTGTTTTCCGATTACACCTCTTCCTCTCATCATATTCCCCGTTCTCAACATTCTCATCTCATTCGTTGGCAACCCGCACCTACTAATTTTGTAAAGTTAAGCTAAACTTTGACGGTTCTGTTTTTCCTAATAAACAAGCTTCTGCAGGGTTTATAATTCGGTCAGATCAAGGAAATCCTATTGTTGCTTCTTCAAAAAGAATTGGACACTCTGATGTTCCTTGTGCTGAAGCTTTTGCTCTTCGTGCTGGCTTACAAGCTGCTTTGCTTCATCAGCTAACTCATATTAAAGTGGAAGGCGATTCAAAGTTACTCCTTGATGCTATCACCCACAAGACCCACATTCCTTGGAGAATTGCCACCTTAGTTCATGATATCTTGTTTTTGGTCAATCATTTTACCTCAATACAGTTTAATCATGTCTGGAGAGAAGCAAATTTTGTTGCTGACGCTTTGGCGAATCTTGGTCATCAAGTTGGTGTTGGCAGTTGGGCTCATTCTCTTCCTCTGGCCGCTCAAAATGCTTTTGTTTTTTACTCTCTTAACTTAGGTTGTTTTAGGGGTTTCTCTTTGTAATTTTCCTTTCTTTCATCGAAAAAAAAAAACAACAGAAAATATTTAATAAGGCACATCGACCAAAAATACCAATGACCAAAATATTGAAGATCATGGAAATATTGATAGTAACCAAAAATTCAAGACACGTCAAGTTTTTAAAAGTATTTTGTTTTTTTTTTCTACTCAAAGTTATACACAAAAATCTTTAATGATGATTCTTGTAGACTCATATTTTTGTGCATTCTTGTAGCCTAAAATGTATTAAATGGGTCAACCAAATCCTTTATATGTGTGAAATTAGCCTACTATAATTAATACTGGCACAACTTCTTTACTAAATGGGTTGTGCGGGTCGCCAAATAATTAAGGTCAAATTTGGTTTTGAATCTCCAAGATGATTATTAATTGGGTCAAATTTGAATTTGCATATTTCGACACGTTTAATACATTGACACGATTGGAACCCAACACGGAGGACAATACCTATTAACAACCTTCATTAGCTCTTTCTTTGGGTTCTCTGCACAAATCTTTTGGACAAGACTACTCTAAATAGCAAATCAAAATATAATGCTAAGTTTTGGTAGGGAAAGCCTATGGTCAGGACATACACAGAGAAAAAAAAAAAAGAAAAAAGGAGAAGCTATCCTTTATTTCCAAAAATGAGGGCTGAGGTAGTAGAATTTCCACAATTTTATTGCTTGGTTTGATAAGGCAGTGGCAATTTTATCTCAATCGGAGCTCCAGTTAGTGGTGGTTATCAGTAGATATATCTAGACTGAAATGATTGATATCATGCATGCATGAGTCTTTCACCTCTGACTGCAATGGATTTATATGAGAAAGCGAGCTAGCTAGTGATAAGAAAGCTTGGAGTTGAATTCACTAACAGAATTAAAGAATTACAGAAGTCGAAGATACAAAAAGAGAGAGTGAAAAAGAAGCTTAACTTGCGCAATCACCTTCTTGGTGCCGAAAGAGATATTGAAAATAGGTCGTTATCGTTGACCTCTCTTACTGCTATGGTTGCTAATACTTCACTTGCTACAAATTCTGGGAGCAATTTTCTCATCAACAATGCAGGAGCTAGTGCTAGTACTCAAAACTCTCAGAGTTACAATGACAATGTTGGTTTTGCAGACAATAGTGGCCATGGTCAGTCTTCTAATGGACATGATACTAATCAGATCAACAATGGTAATGCAAATGGTTATCATGGAAATGGAAATGGGCAGACGTATAATGCCAACAGAAATAGTTACAGTGGACATGGCAATGGAAATTCTAGATCTAACTACAACTACAACTACAACAATGGTAACAGAAATGGGTACAACAAGAATTGGAACAACAATGGTGGAGGCAGGTACACTTGGAACAATAACAATGGTGGTGGAAGCAACTGGGTTAATTTCAGCAACAACGATGGTGACAGGGACAATAATGGTACAAAAAATCAGGGTGCCTCACCAGAATGCCAAATCTGCAAGAAGAGAGGTCACATTGCTACTACCTGTAATTGGAGAAATACAGACAATTCATTAGGGCTGGACTCGGGTCGGTTTTGCAATGTCAAGGACTGAACCCGGAACCGAAACCGATAACTGATTTTCGGTTCGGGTTTGATGTTTTTTGTATGAAGAACCGATGCAGAACCGAACCGACCATTCTCGGGTCGGTTCCTCGGTTTTTCGGTTCCATTCCAGATCGGTCTCATTCTCGGTTTTTCGGTTCCAAACTCGGATCGGTTCCAAGTTCGGTTCCTCGGTTTTCCGGTTCCATTCCAGATCGGTTCCATTATCGGTTTTTCGGTTCCAAACTCGGATCGGTTCCAAGTTCGGTTCCTCGGTTTTTCCATATAGAAACACTGCTTTTCAGCTGTTTCTACTTTCTAGTTTTCACTTTTCCTGATTTCCATACATACATTCAAATGATTCAATATATCACAATTTATTCACTCATTCAAACTCAAAACAGTATCTACAATATACATATTCAACAATCAACATCAACATAGCAAATTAACAATTTCCTGCAAACTCCCAAACTGTCAAAGCATGAAAGTGATGAAAGCATTAAACTATCCAACAATCAAAAGTTCAAAACTCTCAAACTATCAAACACAAACAATCAAAAGTTTCACATGCATAAACTGCAAACTCAAAGTCTCACATGCAGCAAATAAAACTAAACAATAAAGTGAATAAACTTAGTCCAAATTAAACAATGCAGCTGCATCAATTTGCAGCAAACTTAAATACTGAAAACTAAATCAATTTGCAGCAAATAAATCAATTTGCAGCAAACTAAATTGCAGCCGCATCATTCAAAATTGGAAGCGGATGGGTCAGAGGAGCTAGCAGATGCTTCGGACATGGAATTAGATCTCCAACTCCAAGGCAGTAAGCAAGAAGCAATCTGTAGGTCAAGATTTCCTGCCAATCCGGATAAACATGACCAAATTAGCTAAATTGTAAATACAGGACACCAAATTGACTAAAAAGCAAGGCCAAATTAAAAGTTTAAAACATACCTGATTAAACTAAAATTACATGTGTTGAAATTACATATGTTTAAAACATCCCACCCACATTTACCGATTCAGATAGTTTCTTTATAAAGAGCAATTTTGCACTAGCAGTAGTAGCAGTCATATATCATTACCACTAAAAATGTTAAAATGGGAATCAAATCAGCCATCTTTTTCATGTTGGAGCAAGAAAAACAAAGAAGAAAAAGAAATCACTAATGATATTCTCTGCACATTCCTAGAGTTCCAGCACCAGATTAATTCCAAGGTCCAAATTTGTCACAAACTACACGTAGGGTGGTTAACTAAAACAGAAGTACCCAATTGAAATCAAGACTGAAACTTTTTTTTTTTGAGTTGAAGTAACTATATAAATCTGGTTATCAATAAAATTATGCTAATGAGATTTCTCCATCCCTAAAACGATTATATAAAGCAGCAGTAAAGTGAACTATGAAAAGGGCGCATCTTACAGCGATTGTCGCTATTTGGCTACGATCTCCCCACTCAGCTAAAAATGTTAGAACGAATGACTGCAAGATCAAATATAAGAAATCAGTAATGAAGATTATAACAGCTATAGGTGTTGGTGCTTTGGTTTGATTTCTCAATACAATACAGCTAGCTAATGAATAATATATGGATCATATGTACACAGTAAAAAAAGAAACCATGACAATAGCAGTAATCATACCTCCAAAAAGATTGGTGTACAAAATCTAGAAAAGAAACGGCGGAAAGTTGTCTTCCCCTGTCCAGACTCAAGTTTCTCTTCTACCTGAATATATCAGGTGCCAACCAAATTTGAAAAATGAACCCAAATTAGACTATAAGAAAAGTGAATTTCAATTTGGAAGCTAATAAATGTTATGGGAGCATATCATAAAAGAAATGAACATATTTCTACTGAAACTTAGTAATCTGCATCATCATCAAGAAAATCCCAGCTCTTCTTGTTTCTGAAACTTTAGTGGAGCAAATTATCCCAGAAAATCCCAATCCAAATCGCCAAACCCATAAACTAAATGAGGAGAATCAACAAGAAGAAAACTCAAATGGAAATCGACATCAACATCAAGATCAAATCAGTTAATCAGCAACATTATCTTTGTTAAAAACCTATAATTACCATCAAGATCAAAATATCAAATGGAAATCGTCAAATCGAACCCATTTCAACTATACGCATTCAAAATCGAACCCATTTCCCACAAGATTAAATGGAAATCCAAGTATCGAATCCAATTTTACAGATTACAAATTTAGAATTCAGAAACTCAGAAGAGGAGGAGCGGAGCTCGGAGAGGGAGAGAGAGATAGTGAGATACCTGGAGCCTGAAGGCGGAGCTCGGAGACCGGAGAGGCGGACTGGCGGAGACGGGTTGCTGGTTGCAGCTGTGTTCGCTCTCCTATACTCAGTCACTCACTGCAGGACAGGATTCAAACGAAGAGGAAAAAGTAGTCAGATTTCACAAATCGAAGAGGAAATTGCAGAGCGATGAGAGTAGAATGAGAAAAATGAAAGCTTACACAAATCGAAGGAGACTGAGAGAGTGAGACTTTGAGGGAGGTCGTCTCGCTCGTCTGGGTTTTGATATTCTATTACTTGATTTGTAGGATTTGCAATCGAGACGAGGACTACGCGCACTGATTGTTTGGTGACAGGACGAGGACGAGGGAGACCTTTAACGTCTCGCTGGAGACGTGCCGTGATTGTTTGGTGCGGCCGATCCTTCTCCGTTTGTGTTTCTAGGATGGAGACTGAGAGAGTGAGAGTTTGTCAGTTTGAGCCTTTGAGGGAAGAGTCGAAGAGCGGAAGAGATAACATTTTAGGGTTTTGATCGAATGGATAGGAGATTATGAGATAAGATGGAAGGCTCTGATCGCATTTGGAAGGCTAAGATCACATGAGAATGGGTCTATTTTACATAAATAAGCTCACCACTAATGTCCACTTATACACTGACATATGTAATTCGGTTCCAATGATGTTTTAAAAACAAGGACCGGAACCGAACCGAGAACATGTCTCTAGGAACCGAACCGAAAAAAATGTGTATACCTATGTCGTAGAACCGAACCGAACCGAGACTTTCGGTGCGGTTCGGTGCGGTTCCTTCGGTTTTACGGTTCTAAATCCCAGCCCTACAATTCATCTTCATCTATTGTTGAGTGCCAAATTTGTGGAAGAAAGGGTCATGCTGCATTGGATTGTGACAACAGGACTGATTTTGCATATCATGGACAACCACCACCAGCTTCCACTATTGCCATGCCTGGAAACTGATTATCACTTTGTTCAACTCAGACTACAGGTATTATGACAAAGAGACTTCATGGCCCTCAGTTCAACTCTCACTTTGGCAAACTCAGACTTGGAAAACCCAGCTGCGTTTGAGGGGAGATGTTGAGAGTCAATACTCTAAGTCAGCAAGGTTCATTTACCAAGTTTTCTCATCAGATTGCAATGCCACGTGTCACAAATCTGGAGGTTCAGTTAGCAAGGTTGTTAGAAGAAATCTGTAGCTGAGCTGGGTAGAGAGATATATAAGGCTGTGTGCATTTTCTTCTTAAGCTTCTTTTTCACTCTCTCTTTTTGTATCTTCGACTTCTGTAATTCTTTAATTCTGTTAGTGAATTCAACTCCAAGCTTTCTTATCAGCTAGTTAATTAATTAGCTGGCATTAGGTTTGCATTGTGATAGCCACCGGTATGCAAGCTTAGCAGCACAAGATGATGCTAGTATAGGTGATATGGGATGGTTTTAATTATTTGCCTTGCTGGGGTAGCAGCTTAATTGTTATTGGTTTGTCATTGTCAACTGTGGAGCTGCATGCTATTAAGAATCTAAGGTGAGTCTGGAACTACTTAAAGATCGATTAAATAGGATTCTACTCGCTATGCTTGTATGATTGTATCGACACTAGAAACCAAATTGGCTGGCTTTGCAGTGGAGGGAGTTCTTGTGGAGGAGGTAAGAGCTTTGGTGGTGGAATTCCACAAGGTGCGAACCAATAGTTGCTCATCTTATAGCAAGTTATTGTTTTTTGTGGCAAAGAAAATAGGGCTAAATACAAATTACTACCTTGTGGTTTAGGTCCAAAATCAATTCAGTCCCTGGACTTCTAATTTCATCAAAAACACCCTTGCACTTTCAATTTTGATCTAATAGGTCCAATTTGTTAGTTTTCCGACAATTGAGTTATTTAACTTGTTAATGTGGATCATATATGACCTATGTTTTATGATGTGGTGTCGAGGTGGTCTGCCTTGTCAATTTAGGAGTGAGTTCTACTATTAAAAATAAATAGTTTTTCAACAAATAATCCAACTATTTGAAAGAATATTAACGAATTGGACCTATTAGATCAAAATTGAAAGTGCAGGGGTGTTTTTGATGAAATTAGAAGTCCAGGGACTGAATTAATTTTGGACCTAAACCACAGGGTACTAACTAGTATTTAGCCCAAGAAAATATTATGGTTCCCAACATGAGTGATTAGCATCTAGGTCAATGGAAATAAAAACGCAAAAGTCCAGATCGAAATCACAAATATGCCTTTTATTGCTTTATTTTTTTTGTGAGTGATAATTCTCCAACTTCAGGAGCTAAACAATCGTTTCAATGAGGCTAATACTGAGCTACTCCTTTGTTTGACATGAAGTCCAAATCATTCTTTTGCTGCTTTCAACAAGCAATGTTTGATGCTTCTTGCTCAATTTTATCAAGACATCAAAGTTGTTAGTACTAGAGTCTCGATCAGCTTGAGATTTATATTGATGATATTCAATCTTACACAAAGTTTCAAGACTTGTAAGGAATTTTTTATCTTGCACCAGTCCGCCACTGATGAGTACGGTTATGAATGGGCAGGTCTATATTCATTTGGGTCTAACAGTGTGAGACCCGGTTGGATAATGTGCATTTTGGTAACATTTTCCTTCATCATTTGGTAAATATCATCAAGGAGAGCTTGTGAAAGAAGATGCCTTTCAATTCTGGATGGAAAAATTGTGCCGGAAAATTCTGTATAACGGAAGCGAAACAATACCATCTCCTCAACATAGTATGAAATAGGGCTATTTTTTTTTTTTCCAGATTGTAGCGGTAAACCTGTCAAACCTCAACATGATCAGAATTAGGAGTTAGAGTAGGCCTCTGAAATTAAATACAAGGAGGGAACATAGGGTTGTAAAGAGGAAATTCGACGGTCTAATTGAGCAAAAGGGACCAGAGGACGGTGGTACATAAAAGGAACTCCTGCCTCGCTAACCATCATCATCTGAACTTGGACATCCTCAGTTTTGGCCTTGAATACTTCTTGGCCTTGTCCCATTGTTCCTTTTGTGTTGCTTCTGAACTCTGTAGGTTAAGATAGAATGTTGTAGGGTGACTAAGGTCCTTCTAATGGCAATTGAAGCTCGATTAACTATAGGACCATAAAGATTGTATTATATCTGTCGTGTCCTAGTTTCTCGGAGCTTTCGAAAAAACCCTAGTACGGGTTTCGGCAGATTGCTCACCGCAGCTCCAGTGGTCATTCCGACGCCAGTGCGTAGCTACCACCAGGCGGACTCTCGCCGTCCGTGAATCCTGATCTCTCACGTGGGAGGTCTTTTAGGCGTTGCTTCACAGCACGCTGTCTATCTCGCTGCTTCGTCGGCGACAATATTTGCCGTTCGTCAGCGACGCTGCACGTCCCGGCGTCTGATAGCTATAGAGGTTCTGGCTTGGAACTGCCCTGGTCTTAATAACTTTGCGTCGCTTCAGGCGCTGAAGCTGTTGATCCAACAACAGAAACCCTCGATCATTTTTCTTTCGGAGACGAAGGTGGATGATTGGAACTATCTGAACGATCTGCGACTGCAGATTGGATATCTTAACTGTGAAGCAGTCTTCAGTGAAGGGCAGAGAGGAGGTGTGGCTCTGTTTTGGGGAGATGGACTGGATATCAGGTTCCGTTCTAAGAGTCGAAACCATGTTGATGTTGAGGTGCGTGAGACAGACGGTTCCGGCATTGCCTGGCGGTTAACTGGGCTATACGGTCACCCTTCTACTGTTGATCGTTACCGAACGTGGGATTTGCTTCGTTCTTTAAGCGCTGAGTGTGCACTACCTTGGGTGGTGGTGGGAGATATGACTGAGCTCCTTCATGCCTATGAGAAAGAAGGGGGGGCAGTGCGTAGGGAAGGCCAAATGCAGCCCTTCCGGGATTGCTTGTCGGAGTGTGATCTCTATGATTTAGGATTTCAAGGGCAGCCATTCACATGGCGTGGTCCAGGTATGCGCAGCCGTCTAGATAGAGCTGTAGCCACTGCAACATGGATGGATGTTTTCACCGCAGCCAGGGTTGTGCATTTGCCTCCAGTTCATGGTGACCACATTCCAATTTTGTTGGGTGTTCATCGTGGTAATCTCCCCACTGTGGAACGTCGTCGATTCCAGTTTCGGTTTGAGAGTTTCTGGACTTTGCATGCTGATTGTCAGGATGTGGTGCGTCAGGGTTGGGAGATGACAGCGGCAGGTTTGCCTATGCTTCAAGTCAAGAAGAAGATAATGCAGACTCGTTTCTCTCTAAATCAGTGGCAGCGTGTCACATTTAGGGCAAGGAGTCGTGAGATTGGGTACATAAGGGACAGATTGCAGATCCTTTATTCGCTGCCTATGACTCAGGTATACCAGGAGGAATGCTTTGATTTGCATTCTAGGTTAGAAGGGCTTTTAGCTGAGGAGAGTGCATATTGGAGGCAACGCTCTAAGGTGTCTTGGCTTACAGATGGGGATAGAAACACGAAGTATTTCCATCGGAAGGCTTCCAATCGTAGAGCTAAGAACAGATTATTTGGTTTGTTTGATCACAATGGGGTCTGGCAGGATTCTATGAAAGGAATGGAAGAGGTTGTCTTGCATTATTTCACTGGATTGTTTAAGGCAAATGATGTTAACTATATTCATATGCAGAGTGTGGTTGAATTGGTGCAACCAAAGGTGACTGCGGAGATAAATGCTGATTTGTGTGCTCCATACTCGGCAACTGAGATAAAAGCTGCTCTCTTTCAGATGTATCCTACGAAGGCCCCTGGTCCTGATGGGATGCCACCTTTATTTTTTCAAAAATATTGGGAGATTGTGGGAAGTGATGTAGTGTCTGCTGTTCAACACTTTTTGCATACTGGTCAATTTCTTGGTGAGATTAACTATACACATATTTGTTTAATTCCGAAGGTGAAGGATCCTGTTTCGGTATCGGATTTGAGGCCTATAGCTTTGTGCAATGTGTTGTACAAAATATGTTCTAAAGTGATTGCTAACAAGCTTAAGAAAATTTTGTCGCATATTATCTCTCCATTTCAGAGCGCTTTTATTCCAGGCAGGTTGATTACAGACAATACTCTGGTGGCAAATGAGGTGTCTCATTTTATCCATAACTGTTACTCTAGCTCAGAGGGTGTTTTTTCTCTGAAGTTGGATATGAGCAAAGCATATGATCGGATGGAATGGAGTTTTCTAGAAGCGGTGCTGTACAGGTTAGGCTTTGATGAGAATTGGATTGGAGTTATCATGAAATGTGTCACTACTGTGAGGTACTCTTTTTTGATTAATGGCCAACCGAGAGGTTATCTAACTCCTACCAGAGGACTCCGACAAGGGGACCCCTTGTCACCATATTTATTTTTACTATGTGTTGAGGTTTTCTCTGCTCTACTGGCACGTAAAGTTACTCATGGTGAGCTACAGGGGATCAAAATTTGTGAGGGTGCTCCGGTAATTCACCATCTTCTCTTTGCTGATGATAGTCTTCTTTTTGGGAAGGCCACTCTCAGTGAATGTCAGCATATACAATCTGTTCTGAATGCTTATGAGTTGGCATCTGGTCAACAGATTAACTTTGCTAAGAGTAGCATTGTGTTCAGCAAGCGAGTTCCTGAGGCTGATAAGCTTTCTTTGGCAAGTTTTTTGGGTGTGGCCATTGAAGTCAAGCATGAGAAATATCTGGGACTTCCTACTTACTTGGGGAGGAATCGGACTGAATCTTTTGCTTATATAAAAGAACGCTTGAGTAAGAAACTAGTTGGTTGGCAAGGTAAGCTCTTGAGTGGAGCTGGTAAAGATTTGTTGGTTAGGGTGGTAGTGGTAGTGCAGGCTCTACCATCCTATGCTATGAGTTGTTTTTTACTTCCAACTAATTTTTGTGATGATCTCCATCAAATGTGCGCTAAGTTTTGGTGGGGCAGCAAACCTAATGAAAGAAAAATTCATTGGATGTCATGGGAGCGTCTTTGTCGCTCCAAAGAGGAGGGTGGAATGGGTTTTAGAGATTTGCATGCTCATAATTTAGCCTTGCTTGCCAAGCAAGGATGGAGACTGATACGGTATCCGGGTTCTTTGGTGAGTCGGTTATTTAAAGCTCGTTATTTTCCACACTCTTCTTTTTTAAATGCTACTACACCTACTCATGCTTCTGCTTGCTGGAGAGGAATATTTGCTGCTAAATCAGTGTTACAAGCGGGTCTTAGATGGCAGGTTGGAAATGGTACTTCTATTCGGATTTGGGATGATCCTTGGATTCCAAGGCCGAATTTGTTTCGTCCAATAAGGTATGGTCCCTCTCCTCTGGTGTTAGTTAGCGATCTGATGGTGGATGGTCATTGGAACAAAGAGCTTATTTCTGAAAATTTTCCTGCGGATGAAGCTTTACTAATTTGCTCCATTCCGCTTAGTAGAAGCATTGTTCCGGATAGACTAATTTGGCATTTTGTTATGAAAGGTCTGTTTACTACAAAAAGTGCATATAAAATTACATTTGCTTCACTACATCCTGTGCTCACTAGTGGCTCTTCCTCTAATTCCAATCCGAGTCATTGGAAGTTTATTTGGGCAGCTCCTATCCCTGGAAAGGTTAAGGTACATGTTTGGAAAGTTTGTGCTTCTATACTCCCAACTGCTTCTCAACTCAGAAGTAGAAGAGTCCCAGTTGAGGATGGTTGTTTGTTCTGTAACTCGGAAGAGGAGACCCTATCTCATGTTAGTAGGGAGTGTTGTTTTATGCGTGATGTCATTGGGTTGGCACCAGATTTGCTTCCGGTTTTGCATACTCCACCAAGCTCTTTGCTAGATTGGCTTGCTCTATGTTATACTCTAGTCACACCTCGTGCTTTTGCTTTTCTGTTGATGTTGTTATGGGGGGTGTGGAAAGAGAGAAACCAACGACTTTGGGTTGGAAAGGAAAGGACTGTGCAACAGGTCTTTTGTCATACTAATTCTATATTGCATTCATATGTGGTAACCAGACATAGTGTGACACCTAAATTGGGGAGGCAGGTTAAGCCGTGGAGTCCTCCTCCTGCAGGTTGGCTTAAGGTGAATATCGATGGTGCCTTTGATCAAGGCACATGTCGGGGAGGGTTATGGATTGTAGTAAGAGATGCAGATAGCACGGTGGTGGCAGGTGCTTGCTGTCAGTGTTCTGATGTGTTGCAGCCAATAGTGGTGGAGGCCTTGGCAAGCAGATTAGCTTGCAAGCTAGTGGAGGAGAATTCTCTAGCTCCAGTTATTTTGGAATCAGACTGCCTGTAGTTGGTTCAAGCTATCCAAACGGATGGAGATGATACCTCGCAGTTAGGTAGAATTGTTGATGACATTTCTTTGTCTATTTCTTATTTAGCTGGTTCTTTTTTCTCTCATGTTTATAGAGAATCAAATATGCTAGCTCACAAGCTAGCTAAGTATGCTTTGGCTTCAGGATTGCAGATTTCTTGGAGTGGGCATGTCCCTCCTGGACTTAGCAATTTATTTTGTAACAATTAGTACTTCTCAATGAAATATGACGTCCTCTCTTTCAAAAAAAAACCATCATCATCTGTATCGAAATTTTCAATGCTCTGATTTCTGATCCTAGCTTTCTATATGTCAAATTCGAGAGATTTGGATATATAGTTCAGAGATCTCATTCTATCAACTTTTTTTTTTTTTGAAAGGGGTTTGTAACCCAGCCAAGCTGGGAGGCTCACCCCCACGCCTAACTTATTATATTAGAATAATTAGAATGCGTCGAGGGGGACATAACACCTTGACCTCGAGCATCAGTACAAAAGTTCTCGTAGAGTACATTCTGAATAATAACAGGAGACTCATCTAACCAAACATCAGAAAGATAATTAAAACTAGCAAGGTGCGTCAATCTATTTGCAGCACCATTTGCTTCACGGAAGATGTGTCTAATCTGAAAAGAGTGAAAAGACGTCAAATATGACTTACAATCATCCATCAATCTATCAACTTTTAATTACATCGAAGACTCGAAGTGAATGAGGAGATTGGGAGATTAGAAGGGATTTCACAGAGAGAGAGAGAGAGAGTTGTAGCTATAAGCTTGTAAGATTCTTTAAAAAGAAGAACAAAACTATGCATTTTGAAAATTGACGTGTTTTTACTGAGAAACACGTTTTGGCTTCATTTGCAGAAGAGTTTTTTGCACCAACAGTGTCTGGACACTCGGGTGACTGACAATATAATACCCGAACTTTAAAAGTTATCAACATGATACCCAGACTCAATTTTTCGTATGAACGTCATACCTGCGGTCATTTTCCGTAACATCTCCGTCAATTATGACCATGTGCCACGCACGTGACTCCTTGAAGGAGGGCAAAACTGACTTTTACACATATTTCGACCCTAACCTCGATCAAAACTTGAAATCCCTCCAAAACAACACAGTTAAACACAAAAAGGAACCAAACTGATTCCCAAACTTTGGCTCCCAAACCAAAAATTCGATAAAAGTGAAAGAAACTATCCGAAAAGGATTCGATTGGATTTGATTCCGGACCAAAGGTGACGATGGCAAAGATGTGGAGGTTTTTTTAGAGAATCTGGCCCCAGACGCAAAGATAGTAAGTTCCTTTTCTTCTTTGATTTAGAATACATGGTTAAAGCCAAACGATCCAAAACCAAAAATGTCACTTTCAGAGACTATGTGTTTAGCATTAGGGTAACTCAGATTAGGGTTTTGATTAAGACGAAATAGTATTTTTGGGTTTAGGGATTTGGGGCTAAAATTTTAAATTTTCAGTGGGAGTGGTCCATGTATTGAAAATTAATATTGTCTTTGTCATTTAGTTGTTTTGGATTGGATTTGGGTTGTTTAAATTTTCAGAAACAATTTTATAATGGTTTCAATTATGGGTACCAAATTATATATTGGATTTAAGCGTTTTGTTAAAGCATTGGTTTTTCTGGGTTTACGGTTGCGATGTATGAAACCCAGGTCATACATAGGAGGATTAATGGTGTTCTTACCCATTTTTAGTTCCAGAAGATCTATACACCATGGAAATACACCATGGTGGTTACTTTGACAAGCTGTCGGATGGTACGAAGAAGTATAGGGTGGCTAGGTTCAACAAGGATGGTGGGAAGATTTGGCTAGATGGGTTGGATCCTGACATGATTGCATGGACAGAGTTCGGGAATATAGCCTGGGATCTTGGGTACAGGGAGAAGCCCATTTCATACTACTTCAAGATTCCAAGGACTTCTTGCAATGAGGGTTGGGTGCCGATTCGGAATGATGCAGATGCGTTGGAGATGGTTAAATTGATTCCACTTAAGACTAGGCAAATCAGTGTGTACATAACTGGTGGAGGGAGGAGGAGGAAAGCAGAGGCTAAAGTTGATGACTTGGTGCCAACTGACCCAGATTGGGATAATCCCTTGAATAGGGTGACTGGTGAAGAGAGAAAAAGAATGGAGCATGAAAGCAACCTATTTGGGAGTCAGTTAAATAGGGGGAGTGATGTAGGTGGCAGTTCAAAGGGAATAAATAGGGTTGGTGCAGATGTTAATGCACATGGAGGGAGGGTTAGGCATGAAGAAGGGCCAGCTGATGTTATAAATTTGGATTCAGATAGTGATGTGGATGTGGGGGAGGGTGTGCAGAGGCAAAGTCAAGGCACTTTTGGAGGGCTTAGTGACTTGGTCACCGATTGTTTGCTTCACAATGCAAGGTGAGGAAGGGAGGTAATGACAAAACTGGGCAGGAGCACAAGTGTTCACATATTCAGTCCAGTCACCACCTAAACTACAATAGGGTTGCTAAGGAGGTACAGCAAGACCTCTTGGTTGATGAAGATTGGAGCAGAAAAGGGATTCAGAACCATATCTAGAAGAAGTTCAATTTGGATGTGAATGTGCAGACCATCTCAAGGGGAAAGAACAAAGCCAAAAGGATGAATGATGGACACTATGTTGAGCAGTACAACAAGCTGGCCAGCTATAAGAAGGAATTACTCAGAAGCAACCCAGGTTCAACAGTGGAGATCAAGACCGAAATGGTTGGGGACGTGAGGAGGTTTCACAGAATGTATGTGTGCTTGGCAGCTTGCAAGAAAGGCTGGATGGATGGTTGCAGGCCTTTAATTGGGTTGGATGGGTGTCACATTAAGGGCCACTACCCGGGCCAACTGTTATGTGCTGTTGGGATAGATGCAAACAATGGGATGTTCCCCATTGCCTATGCAATAGCTGAGGTTGAGAACACTGATTCATGGAGGTGGTTTTTGAGATACCTCATGTGAGATTTGAGGATTGAGATGGATTCAGCCTACACCTTCATAACAGACAAGCAGAAAGGATTGGGGATTGCAATAGCAGAGTTGTTTCCCAATGCTGAACACAGGCACTGTGTTAGGCATATGTACAACAACTTCAAAGCAAAGCATCCAAGAGAAGGCCTGAAACACCTAGTTTGGGATGCAGCAAGATCAAGTACAAAAGTGTGGTTCAAAAGGCATATGGATGAGATGCAGCAGCTGGATCCACAAGCATGGCAGTGGTTTCAAGATAAGAATCCAGCTCAATGGAGTAGAGCATACTTCAGAGAAGATGGGAGGTGTGATATATTGCTGAATAACCTCTGTGAGTCATTTAATGCAGCTATTATTCCTGCTAGGGATAAGCCTATATTGACTATGCTTGAGAAGATAAGGATGGACTTGATGGTTAGGATGGCTAATAGAAGAGTTGCAGTTTAGGGCTGGAAAGATATGGTTGGCCCTAGGATTAAGAAGATTATGGATAAGGTGGCAGAGAGAACTAACTTATACTCTGCCATAACTCATAAACAATCTCACAATATATTCTGCCATATACTTGCCCTCCGCTAATTAACTCATGACTTGCTAAATCAAGATGCATTTTATTTGGTTATAGTGAGGCTATGGGCTTGTGAAAAAATAGTGGCTAATACCCGAGGCATAAAAGAAGCATTTTCTACGGGATCTCAACAAGGAATTTCGCTACTGTTAATGTCTAAAGTTCAGCGGTGGCTAAACCTTGGTTAACGCTGGTCCGGTGGGCGGATCGCTACTTGCGATATGATCGATACTCCCGCTACCTGTCAAGTAAAATACAAAGGGCGTCAAAGGGAGACCGCGTTGGGCGGTCTTCTCTTCTCCGATGCCTAAGTTAGTCAATTTATTTATGTTGACAACGTAACAGTAGGTAAGTAGTAAATGCGTAATTAATGAGGAGAGAGGAGAGAACCTTTTATAGGTGAGGAAGAGGATGACCTCTTCCATGTTTTCGATGTGGGACTGACATGCTTCAGTTCCCAGCTTCTGGAGCTTCTGATGCTATCTTGGCGTGGTGCGTGGCGGCGCGTCAGCGGTGATCTGGGGGTGAGCCGGGGCTCAGGCGGTAGCTTGCTTGGCTGTGCTTCTGTAGGTCACACCGTTGGTGGTAGTTGGTACCGCTGGCGGTAGCATGAGCGTGGCTCATTCTAGCTAATTATGCTTGGCAAATGCTCATGTAAGTACAGCTACCTTAGGACCGTTATAGTTATGGCAGCCATTTACCGGGGCTTCGGTCGTCGGCTCCCTTGTCATCAGGTCACCAACTTCCTTGACCTTCCAGCACTAGGCAGGCGTCAGCCCTCATACATGGTCTTACGACTTTGCGGAGATCTCTTTTTTTGGTAAGCAGTCGCTCGGGCCTGGTCAGTGCGACCCCCTTTGTGAGGAGGCACCCCTTCTCTCTAGAAAGATCATAAGTGATCCGAGCTGTAATTGTACATACTTGTAAAGAACTCAAACAAAAGAAGGATAAGAAAAGACAAAGTCCAAGGAATATCGTGAAGTGACTCTCTCTTGTAGAAATATAAGACTTTTGCTTTCAAATGCAACTTCACTCACTCTAATCCCGATGTACAACTCAAACTAACACTACTCTTTTTATTTTATTCGATTTTGGATTTTTTTTAAGGGCTAAATACTAGTTAGTACCCTGTGGTTTAGATCCAAAATCATTTCAGTCCCTGGACTTCTAATTTCATCAAAAACACCCCTGCACTTTCAATTTTGATCTAATAGGTCCAATTCGTTAATATTCTTTCAAATAGTTGGATTATTTGTTGAAAAACTATTTATTTTTAATAGTAGGACTCACTCCTAAATTGACAATGCAGACCACCTCGACACCACATCATAAAACATAGACCATATATGATCCACATTAACAAGTTAAATAACTCAATTGTCGGAAAACTAACAAATTGGACCTATTAGATCAAAATTGAAAGTGCAGGGGTGTTTTTGATGAAATTAGAAGTTCAGGGACTGAATTGATTTTAGACCTAAACCACAGGGTAGTAATTTGTATTTAGCCCTTTTTTTAATTGCTTTCTTTCTTTCTTTCCCATTTTTTATCTTTCACTCGTCATCTATTTTTCTTTGAACTATTTTTTCTATATAAAAATGCTCACTTCACACTTATACTTTTCTGACCTTACACTTCCGAATTTTCTTTACTCTTGAAGCACTCAGATGTAAAGTTGATCTCATGGATCGCTTCATGACACGCTAAAAGTAAGCTCGCAATTTAACCCTGCAAAATGTAGTTGTCAGTATAGAATAAGTAGGGATCGTTCAAGCCGGGGATTGAGGGTACACCTGTAATTGCATAAACAAATAAAGAATTAATACAAGAATAAAATATTATTTACAAAAATAAACAAAATTACATGAGATCAAAATTAGGGGGTTTTAGGATTATAAAATAAATAAAAAAAATTCAAAAAAAAAATGTAAAAACATATATACAAGGGTGGAACGCAAGGAACAAAGATCAAAACCACAATCATATGAATGAAATCCAATCACAATTCCTATAGTTGATTATCTATGTCATGAGAAAGAAGTTGACCATGTGAAACGTTAATAAGCAAACGATTTCCCATATTTTACTTTCCTTGAGTAATTAATATAAGTGAAAGCACCTAAATTAATCCTATTGAACATGCAATCATAGTCTAGAAAGCTAGCTAATCAAGAACACATTCAATGCATGAAGAACAAAGAAAGGATGTCAACCAAAGTGCACAACCTAGTATGAAAAAGTTCATCTATTTGCAATCCTCCTTAATTGATTTCAACTTTTGTCCAAAGCCTTTACTAATGATTTAGGGTCACAAAACTATTAGGTGAATTGTTAACCTAAATCTAGCTCCAATTACATGCATATACTCTAAGTTGGCCACCAAAGAACACATACATATAAAAGTTTTCTGTAATTCAAAATCAATCAAGCAATCTCACATAAGCAACATAGAAATCAACATATAGAAATCACAATTTTATTTCAAAACATATAAATGAGCTTTAAACTTTGCCCTTAACGTCATGTTAACTAGAATTCATAACTCTACGAATCAAACAAATGAAAACAAAAGAAAGTATGAAATACACCTTGAAAGATGAATGACAAAGCCTTGAGACGAAGAATTTGAAGATCCTTGAAAGCAAGCAATCTTCTAGGGACGACACAAAGGGTGGATGGCGACTAGGATCTTGATGTATTGCATGACTTCTTCTCCTCTTTGGTTGAGACATAGAGCTTCTGAAGACTAGAGAATGGAGAGAATTTTTGGTGTTGGATTTTCTGAGGGAGAGAGGTGGTGTGTATGGCTGCTATTTATAGAGGAATCCTCCTCTCTTGTGATGTAATTATGGTCAATCATCTAGAGGTGATTTCTCCTCCAAATTTCCTTGATTTTCTCATGACAGAGTCTTGAATTTTCTGATCCCTTGAATAGTGACCGGATACATCCCTTATTCCTCTCTAGTATTTTCTGATTTTATTCCTTCCTCTTAACTTCCCTAGAATTTTGCACTAATTTCTTCTTCCAAGAGTTGTGCACAAAATGAACTCCTATAATCAAGAAAAATCAGAAATTAATTAGAGTTATGATCAATAGAAAATAAGATAATTAGGATAAATATTGAATATAAACACTCCATTTTTATCTCCATGAAATAAGAAGAATTTATGTGAATGAAAACTCCTTGAATTCCTCCTTATTTATGTATCCTTCAAGTTTTCTTGATTTCATCACTCAAGAGTTTTCAATGGGATGGACTCCTAAATTCCCTCTTTAAAACAAGAAAATCAGAAATAGGAAAGTTCAAAGGAAGAAAGTTCCCTAAAACAAAATAGGAAATATTTCCTAGAATGAAAGAGGAAAGTTTCTAAAATGACTTATCCATCATTTACGCTCATTTCTACTCTTTTTCACCTCTTTTCTCCAATGTACCTAGAAAATAGAAACTAAATTTAAAATAATTAAGTAAAGAAAATAACTAAGCAAAATATGACGAGTTAAATATTAAAATGCCGCATTAAAATGCTCATATCACTTCACTAACTACTATTACATAGAAGAGTAGAATGAAGGTGTTTAGGGTAGGTCCGAATATATGTGGTGTGAGTGAACAAAAAGCTAAACGTAAATAGGCTCAAACTGACAATTTAGTGGTATGTATCTTTAGGCACATGCTCATTTAGCCATGGTGGTAATCCTAACCTCAATCATTTCTACTTCATCATGAGATAACAAGTATCCTCATGATGTCATAAAATTGTATACGTACATGAAAGAAGAAGTGAATGAACGATGCATACACTATCAATCTCACATATAAGGGGTTGCAAAAGTCAATCAAGTCCCAAATATGTCTCTAACTATGATGAACCATCCAAACATAGGCTACGTGCATGCATATATATAGTCAAGCATAGACATATACATTGATCTCTAGTCCGATAATGTTTGTGTTACTATAATATTGTCATTGAAGAATATTTGTTGAACCAAATCATATACACTTTGACCAACCATTTTCGAAGAAATAATTGAATGTTCAAGTAAACCCTAATTTGTGTTTGGCCCAAACCCTAGGTTACTTGACCTAGTGGTAACAGGGTTAAATTAGAAGGATCTAGATTCCTATTCAATGTACGATTACTTTCCTTGTATGATTAAGATTCTATGCATTGTAATCCTCTATATAAAGAGGCCCTTATTATCAATAAGGATAGACAGAAAATTTCTCTCAATTTCAGTTTCTCTACAACACGTTATCAGCACGAGCCCTAACCCAAGCTTTAGAAACCAAAACCCCAGAAATTGATCAAGCTCCACCAGATTTGCCTTGCCTGCGCTACTACTGCCCCCGCAGCCCCCGCGTCGCAACTCAACGCTAATCCTACCAGGTTAGCCTCGCTACCTCTGTAGCGCCCGCAAGCCCTGCTTGCCTTCTACCTTCGCGCGCGCTCGCCTGCCCTCGCGACCGCGACTCACCAGCGGTCTCAAGGCATCTCCACGGCATCCCCACAACTGTCCTCGCGGCCTCGCGACATCCCCACAGCAGTCGCATCCCCGCAGCGGCCCCGTAACTGTCCCCGCGACCTCGCAACATCCCCGCAGCAGTCGCATCCCCGCAGTGGCCCCGCAACAGTCCTCGCGGCATCTCCGTAGCGTCCTCGCGACATCCTCGCAACGACCCTGCAGTATCACTGCACAGCCCAACCAATATCTTTTCCGGTCAAGAATTCCGGCATCTTTTCAAGGTAAACTTTTCTAAAAGTTCCCGTTTTTGAAGTTTTTCAATTTCTTCTTCTTTTTCTCGGGGACTTCCAACATCCCTTCTTCTACCCCCCTTTGTTCTTCATAGGGGAGACCAATAGCCGAACTGTGGGGGTTCGTGCTCACTCCAAGCTTGGAGCTTGTAGAGTCCTCCAAACTTAGAGTTTGTTGAGAAGAAAACGATTGACCACATACATCATCGTTTCGATCTAATCCAAAACCCCTCTTGGAATCAGATTTTCTTGGAAGCGACTACGCTCAGAAAATCCCTAATTTCTTGGAAGCGACTACGCTCAGAAATTTTATAGTTTTTCGTGGTAGCCTTCTTCGCTCCGAAACTAACCCTATTTTCTTGTTGTTTTTCAGGATGAGTAACCTGAACAAGTTGAGCTTCGCTCCACTAGAGACAACAGGCGCAGGATACCACTAGTGGGTCCGTGATATGCGCCAGCATCTTAAGGCTGATGGGATCCTGAGTACGATCCAAGAGCCAAGTCAGGACGTGCGTACTCCTCAACAAGCTGCTGCTTTTGAAGCAAATAGAGCTACGAGAGAGGCGAATGAAGCTAAAGCCATCATTCTCATGACAAGGCACATGAATGACGCGCTCCAAAATGAGTACCTCAATGAGGAAGACCCAAGAAGACTATGGGTAGAACTCGAGCATCGTTTTGGCAACGTCCGTGATTCCCTGCTTCCAGACTTAGAAGTGAGATGGCATAGCCTCCGCTTTTGTGATTTCAAGTCTGTACTTGACTACAATTCGGAAGCACTTCGTATCAAGTCTATGATGGAATTCTGTGGATAGAACATCACTGATACGATGTTGATCGAGAAGACTCTCTCCACCTTCCCCGTCTCTGCATTGATGATAGCCAAAAACTATCGGATTGATGTCAATGCTCGACGTATCACAAGATTTCATGAGCTCATTGGTGCCTTGAACGTAGCTGAAAAGCACGACAACATACTTGTGAAGAACTATAACTCCAGACCCGTGGGAACCAAGTCAAATCCGGAGTCTAATTATAGTCGCGCCTCCAAGGGAGGACGCAAGGAGCGAAACCCTAAGAGTAAGGATAATTCTGGACGTTCTGGTCCATATTCTCACCCTAAAGAGGAAGGAAATCACCAAGATAGGCGTGCACGGAACCGTGGAGGTAAACATGTGAAGAGAGAGAGAGGCCAAGCCTCCGGTTATGGTGGTAACGCCACCAAAGGCAATAACCGTCCACAAAATGCTCCCAGAGCGCCTCGATCAAGGGAACCTGACCATAATGATGCTTGTCTCAGATGTGGATCAAGTGGACATTGGGCAAAGAAGTGTACTGCATCCCAGAACGTTGCAAACGCATACAAGATGTATCGTGAAGCAAGGGAGGCAAATTACATGGAACAAGAAGATCAAGATGGAGATCTCGATCTAAGGGTGGAAGACTACAAGGATCAAGACCCAGAAACTGGAGATTTTGATTAAGTCTTTTTTATTTCCAAGAGATGTAGGCAATTGCCATATTATTTTTGTAGTAGATGCCAATGCTATTAGTCTTTCTTCAAAGTAGGCGTACTCAATGTGAGTGTGATGTCTAGGAAGGTTTTGAGATAAGTGGTACTTAAGTGAGTCTCGCTCCACCGACATCTCTCTACTCACCTGGTCACATTTACATTGGAATTACCGAAAGGAGTTAGACGACTACCATTGTTTTGCATTAACTAGTTATTGGATTAGATTTCCTTTGGTTAAAGAAACGATGATGTAATTTCGTTTGGCTTATTAATAAAAGTTGAGTTCTTTTCTTTATGACTCCTTTTTAATTACGAGCTTTTCTTTTAGGAATGGATGAACTTCAATGTCTTGCGGATAGTGCGACTACGCACACCATTCTACGACATAGGCAATTATTCTTGGAGATGTTGCTTACATATTCATCTGTGACTACGATGGCTGGGCCATCAGGTTTAGTTCAAGGACATGGAATGGCCTAATTCCTTTTGCCTAATGGCACCTTGATTAAAGTCACTGAAGCTCTCTACGCTTCTAAGGCAAATCGAACCTTATTGAGCTTAAAGATATTAGAGCCAACGGATTCCATGCGGAAACGCATAGTGAGAACGGAATAGAATTCCTTTGCATTACCTCTAATGAATGCGGAAGAAAGCGCATCTTAGAGAAGCTTATGTGTCAATCTAGTGGACTTTATGTCACTACAATTCGACCTATTGAATCCAATAATGTCATAAGAGAAGATCTCTTGGATTCAGACACATATTGGCTTTGGCATGACCGACTAGGACATCCTGGTCGTGATATGATGCTCCATATACTAAAGACTTCACACGGACATCCATTCTTCAGAGTGAGAAGAAGCAAGAATCGAAAATTGATTCCAGGACTTAGCAAGACCGCAACAATTGCAGCATCTGGCGCTGCAGCCGCTTGGGGCGCCATAGGGCCGCCCAAGTCCCATGTGATGACGCCATCAATGGCGCTAATCATGAGCATGACGCCATGGTTGTTCCTCCCAATGGCTATGACGCCATAAACAGAAATTCCCATGGCTCGAATGCCATGATGGGAGATGTAGTCACACATTTTGCTTCTAATAGCACTACAGTCGCTCAGGCCCAACCAAAATCCTCCTTGGTTGCTTCTAAGGCCCCTCGCTCTTTCTGCAAAGCCTGTTCATTCGGGAAATTAGGACCAAGATCGTCCTACGTAAAGGATCCTAAAATACTCATTCCGTTCTTACAGAGAATCCAAGGGGATATCTGTGGACCAATTCAACCATCATGCGGACCTTTTAAATACTTTATATCTGTCGACACGCTGGTCACATGTCGCGCTATTGTCCACTCGAAATGCTGCTTATGCTAAACTCCTCGCCCAGATTATCCGTCTACGGGCTCACTACCCTGACCATCCTATTAAGTCAATTCGACTTGATAATGCTGGGGAGTTTACATCGAAAACATTCGACGACTATTGCATGTCACTGGGGATTGATGTAGAGCATCCAGTTCCCCATGTTCATACCCAAAATGGTCTCGCAGAAGCCGCTATCAAACGACTACAGATGATATCCCGGACATTGGTTATGCGCACCAATCTCCCTGTTTCTGCTTGGGGATATGCAATATTGCATGCAGCGACGCTAATTCGTCTACGACCCACTGCAACCCAATCTTACTCTGTGTTACAGCTAGTGACTGGGTACGAGCCTGATATCTCGCACTTACGCATTTTTGGGTGTGCCATTTATGTGCCTATTAAGCCACCACAGCGTACTAAGATGGGTCCACAACGACGAATGGGCATTTATGTTGGATATGAATCTCCAACGATCGTCCGCTACCTTGAACGCTTAATAGGCGATCTCTTTACCGCTAGATTTGCGGATTGTTACTTTGATGAGACAGTCTTCCCATCGTTAGGGGGAGATAAGAACACATATGTTCAACAGGAACGACAGGAATTGTCGTGGTCTGTCCCCACTATGTCTCATCTCGATCCCCGTACCGCACAGTCTGAACTTGAAGTGCGAAGAATAATCGAGCTCCAGAACGTAGCAGACACTCTACCTGATGCGTTTTCTGATGTTGCCAAAGTGACGAGATCACACATACTTGCTGTAGATACATCTACTAGTGAGACTAGTTTGCTATCTCACCAAGCATAAGTAACACCCTCTTTGGGACACCCACAAGCCATGGTAAGGCCCAACCGCTACTTGCATCTTGAGCCCTGTGTTCAAGCTACGCTACGGTATCCGGAAGTCGCAAATCCGTCGCCGGGAAGCCACCTTTCCGGCCTTGCAAAGTTGCCTTCACAAACATGCTTTTTAGACTAGAAATGGTGGTTGCTTGTCCCACATCGAAAACCATGTAAAGGAGATGGCTTCCTTCACCTATAAAAGGAATGCCTCCTCTCACTTAAACAGAGATCCCATTACATCTTTTGTAATCCCTTTGGGCCGCAAGGCCCGAACACACTAGTTAAACATTCAAGTGGACGTAGTTTCCCGCTAAGGCGGGAAATGAACCACTATAGTTCGCTTTTGTCGTTCTCTCTCTTTCTCTCTCTCTCTCTCTAAAGCTAACTAGAGATCCCACGGATCACTAACGTTAACACCTGCTGCAAACGTGCCTGCAAGGATCGATGTCCCAAATACTGGACATCACGCCTCTCCTGTGACACCAGGAGATGGCGCCATTGCCCAACATGGCAATGATGTGGCATCTATGGCCGCAGGTCCCGCAAGAAAGCGCGGCAGACCGATTGGTTCGAAGGATACTCGCCCTAGAAAGAGAGCGAATGAGGCACAAACAAATCCTTCTCTGGACACCATTCCATCTTCAATCATCACCTCCGCTCCGCTGAGCTTCTGCGCTTGACCCTCCGCTGGCACCATCTCCGCTCGCTCAGCGACAAACCAGTCTGCCAGGAGCCACCGCTCAGCTCTCCTCCGCTAGCTGAGCTCCGCTTGGCCACAACTTCCGCCGACTAAGGCTGCACCTCCGCTAGGCAAAGGCTCCGCCAACCTGCTAGCCACCCTCCGGTGCCCAAAGTTCCACCTCTGCCAGCAAGCTCAACTGCTACCGCCAGTAGGCCATCCTCTGCCGGAAGTGGATCGCTAGGCAACCTCCGCCGGAAAATCTTCCGCCACACTGTACACCGCTGACCCCCAGCTCCTCAGTGATGGCAACAGCGTTGTAATTCGGCGATCATCAACAATATATCATCGAGCAAGGTTCCAGTCCGGTCCAAGTCTCCGCCGACTCTCCGCTGAACATCAACTTCAATTTTAGCTACAACACCGCTAGGATATACCAGCAGCAAAACCTCCGCCGAGCACCACCGCTAGCAAACTCCGCTGACCCACTAGAAGTCACTGCTAAAACAAGGCTCCGCTGGCCACCTCCGCCGGACTATACACCGCTGACCAGGTCCGCTGCACTCCAGCTCCGCCGAGCTCCAGGTCCGTTGCACTCCAGCTCGGAGCCTTCCCCTAGCTCGGAGCCTCCGCCGAGCTCCAGGTCCGCTGCACTACAGCCCCGCCGAGCTCGGAGCCTTCCCCGAGCTCCAGGTCCGCTGCACTCCAGCTCCGCCGAGCTCGGAGCCTCCGCCGAGCTCCAGGTCCGCTGCACTCCAGCCTCGGGGAGCTCGGAGCCTCCGCCGACCTCCAGGTCTGCTGTCTCTGCCGAGCTCTGACTCTCCGCCGAACTTCGAGTCTCCGCCGAGCCCCAGGTGAGCACCAAGCATCGCCGAGCACCACCGCTGGATTTAACCGCTGAGCAGCCTTCGCTGAGCTCCGTTACCGCTGGACAAGTGCTCCGCCAACCGGCAATCGCTGGGCAGAGCTCCAACCGCTGGGCTGATACACCCATGGCTCTCTTCAATGAGTTTCCACTCCACACCATTGTGCCGCTGAACAAGGCCCTGCCGCCATTCCAATTTCGTACTCAACCTGCAAGCTGAAATCGCAGTCGGCAACACACTCAAAATCTGGGATACAAATTACCTCAGAGAGTAGCTCCTTCAAACACCGAATGCCTTTGAGCCACACACAGATAAGTCTTCTTATCCCTTTATTTGGTTATTCACGTGCCTAGGTGTTCACACGGATGAACTGGCTTAGCACACATGGTCAACAGATGCATGGTTAATAATTCAAGGGTTTTTTACTTCAACAGTGTCTGAACTCTTCGAGGACTTTTGAAATGATACCTGAACTTTCAAAGTTATCAATGTGATACCTGAACTCATTTTTTCGTATCAACGTCATATCTGCAGTCAATTTCCGTCACAGAACCGTTAACTATGACCACATGCCCAGCACGTGAGGCACAAAATAAGGGTAAAAATGACATTTCCCACTTCCTTTAGTTCTTCACGGGGTTTTTTTACTTCAACAGTGTCTGAACTCTTCGAGGACTTTTAAAATGATATCTGAACTTTCAAAGTTATCAATGTGATACCTGGACTCAATTTTTCGTATCAACGTCGTACTTGCTGTCTATTTCCATCACAGAACCGTTAACTATGACCACATGCCAAGCACGTGAGGCACTTAATGAGGTTAAAAGACTAATTTACCCTTAAAAGTATTGTTTTTTTTTTTTTTCTTTCTTTCTTTCTTGTTTTTGTTTTTTGACGTCTTCTTCCCTCTGATTTGTCCCCTCTGATTGGAAGCCATGGCCGCAAATCAGATCTCACCTTCTCTCTCAACCACCCAACCCTTTCCAAGCACTACCTGACTACAACCACATTGAACTCAGCTAGATCGATATGGCTACCTTGCAAAAATTCAAGCTCCTCGCCACTCAATGCCCCGTCGTCGCCTGAAGCCCCACGTGCAACCCATCCGTCAGCCCCGTCATCCACCTCCGCCGCCGTAAAACCCTCAGATTGTTCCTCACCCGCCCCGACCGCCGCCAATTGCCTCGGCGGAGTACCTCGTCCGATGCTCCCACTAAGTACTGATATTACAGCCGCAAATAACCAAAGGCCGGTTCTTTTTTGGAAAAATTGATTAGAAGCTGGAATCAGTGAAATGATCATTGCCCCATTGTTCGATAAATCATATACAGATAGATATAGTTATACACAGACACGCAGTCGCGGAAAAATCAGTTTTGGGTTTTCTCCCATCATCACCATCCTTCGCCTTTTCGCCGCTGTTGAGAGAGAGACAGAGAGTTGTAGAGAGAGAAAGATAAAGACTCTCAGTCTCCTTCACTTTTGCAGATTTTGATTCAATTACAAAGACACGGACTATTTTTGAAATTCATGAACTTATGATGCGATGTTAGTTGCGGTGAGGAAGCCGAGTGCCACGACGGCGTGGCCCGCCTCCGTCATATCTCCGGTAAGCTACACGAGAAGGTCTGGATTGCCGCCGGCCATATTCTCTCTCTCTCTCTCTCTCTCTATCTGATCCCTCTGTCTGAAATCTCAGGTAAATTCCAAGTCTTAGATCTGGAGGCCAAGAGTCGTGAAACCGTCTACACCGCTCCGGCCTGCAATAAATTCAGAGAAGCAAAGCCGTCGAGCAAGTTGTGCTTGGAGAACTCCGACGAGATGGAGTCCTCGGCGGTGTCCGTCCATCAGAGAATTGGATTCAAGTTTTGCTTTGGGTTTTGCATTTTTTTAGGAAATGTCATCATCCCATCTGATTGCATTTTGCAGATGAAAAAGGAAATAGAAATGGAGAAGAAGAACTGAAGGTACGACGGGACACGTGAAGAACCAAAGGAAGTAGGAAAGGTCATTTTTACCCTTATTTTGTGCCTCACGTGCTGGGCACGTGGCCATAATTAACGGTTCTGAGACGGAAATCGACCGCAGGTACGACGTTGATACGAAAAAATGAGTTCAGGTATCACATTGATAACTTTGAAAGTTCAGGTATCATTTCAAAAGTCCTCGAAGAGTTCAGACACTGTTGAAGTATATACTTTTGAGGGTAAATTAGTCTTCTAACCTCATTAAGTGCCTCACGTGCTGGGCACGTGGTCATAGTTAACGGTTCTGAGACGGAAATCGACCGCAGGTACGACGTTGATACGAAAAAATGAGTCCAGGTATCACATTGATAACTTTGAAAGTTCAGGTATCATTTCAAAAGTCCTCGAAGAGTTCAGACACTGTTGAAGTAAAAAACCCATAATTCAATGCCATCATGCCATGTATAAATTATGCTTGCATCTCCTGTGCACATTTTTTATGCATTGATATGCATATACTTTATGTTTGGTTATTCACGTGCTGGCGGTGCTGCAATTACACCTTGATTTTATACACTAGTTATCAAATAACATGACCCACCATTATAGCTATGCACACGTTCGTGCTCCTATCCATGCTGCACGTGTAAACTACAATACTTGTGTGCCACATGCACGTATTTCCATATTTATAATAGCATGGCCACATAATTGAACTTGGATTATGTTTTCTATACGCCTACACACGGCTATAGCTTAATTACTAGTACGCATGCACATGTCGGCTACCACACTAGTACACATGCCTATATGTTCATTTAAGTTGCTGCCTTGCGGTGTATGTGACATGCCATGCCATGCTTCTTATATCGATCTCAAGCGATCTCTAAGCATGCCTACAAAAATACAAAATGTTATTAGCATCCACACTACAAGTACATGCTGCACATTCCATGCTTCTATTTAATTGCAAAATTAAATAAACATGGGACACTCGAACAAAATATTATTACTTGCTCTATGTGTTTATCATTTTTCATTCAGACCAACCGCCAAGCGGTAAGGCAACGCCTCATAATGACAATGACCACTACGCGGCATTACAGTCAAGTTTCTCCTCCGAGAAATAGTAAAGGGACTAGTTAACACAGCCCACAGCAGCCATTGATCCGGCAGTTAACCCCGACGCTTGGGTACCAAAGATTGGGCTCGCTACCCAACACCCTCTGCTCCGCGCAGCTCCCCTCATCAAACAATTTTCCGACCATCCGGAGGTCTATAGCCAGGAGTGGGGGACTCCCTGGCGGGCCTAGTAGGGGCCCACCCGAAAGGGCAAAAGCGTTCGCTCCAACCAATTCTAGATGGACGACGCACTCGCACTAATTATGCTTGATATACAGCACAAAGCTACGCTTTGGTATCAACCCGCAAGAACACCCTCCTTGACTGGGGACTTCGGGGACTTGTACATACAGCCCAGCATAATTAGCAACGGTCACGCTCATGCCTCAGGGCATCACCTCGAGCTACCCATTAATGCCTCATGGCAACACCAAGCTTCGCGCTTGTGCCTCAGCGGCACCGCCGAGCTTTTTCGCGCTCTCTCCTCAGCGGCACCGGGGAGCTTTTCGCGCTCGTGCCTCAGCGGTACCGCCGAGCTTTTTGCGCTCGTGCCTCAGCGGCACCGCCGAGCTTTTTGCGCTCGTGCCTCAGCGGCACCGCCGAGCTTTTCGCGCTCGTGCCTCAGCGGCACAGCCGAGCGTTTCGCGCTAGTGCCTCAGCGGCACAGCCGAGCGTTTCGCGCTAGTGCCTCAGCGGCACAGCCGAGCGTTTCGCGCTCTTGCCTCAGCGGCACAGCCGAGCTTTTCGAGCTCGTGCCTCAGCAGCACAGCCGAGCTTTTCGCTCTCGTGCCTTAGCGGCACCGCCGTGCTTTCGCGCTCACGCCTTCAAGGCACCCCCGAGCTTCCGCTCACGCCTTCAGGGCATCCCCGAGCTTCCGCTAACGAGCTTATAGCTCACGCCTTCACGGCACCCCCGAGCTTCCGCTCACGAGCTTACAGCTCACGCCTTCGCGACACCACGAGCTTACAGCTCACGCCTTCATGGCACCCTTGAGCTTCCGCTCATGCCTTCACGGCACCCACGAGCTTCCGCTCATGCCTCCCCGGCAACCCTTGAGCTTCCGCTCATGCCTCCCCGGCAACCCTTGAGATTCCGCTCATGCCTCCCCGGCAACCCTTGAGCTTCCGCTCATGCCTCCCCGACAACCCGTGAGCTTCCGCCCATGCCTCCCCGGCAACCCTTGAGCTTCCGCTCATGCCTCCCCGACAACCCACGAGCTTCCGCTCATGCCTCCCCGGCAACCCACGAGCTTTCCGCTCCTGCCTTCCCGACAACCCATGAGCTTCCCGCTCTTGCCTTCCCGGCAACCCACGAGCTTCCCGCTCATGCCTTCCCAGCAACCCCGAGTTTCCCGCTCACAAGCTTTCCGCTCATGCCTTCCCGGCAGTCCTCGAGCTTTACACTCATGTCTACTCGACACACCACACGTTAATGGAACATTGAATTCTTCTACCATTTGTCGCTTGCGACAAATTGAATTCTTTTCGCGTTCCATTAATACGAGCGACAACCAAACAAACACAAGCGTTCACGTATTCATCATTCACGAATTACAAACGCTTACCTTCGCAGCGCTCATGCAACTTACATTTATCATATGCAATCCATATGCTCACACGACCATACGCATTCTCGAGTTTGTACGTCATAATCGATCGTACTCGGCGCCATTTGCGTGTGTACATCAACATGTATCACGCACCCCATACGTTCATATATGCCAACGAATATCAATGCAACTCACGTTTGTTGGCCAATGCAACGAGCATTCTACATATGCCTGTTTTTTTTGTCTTTGTTGTGCAGGTTGACGAGTCCCTTCTTGCTTACGGAGTTCGGGGACTTGTAGGGGCTCCGTGCCGCCCGGTTACTTATGCTTGATGACTTCATGTTTATAACTCCCCAACTAAGAAGCTCCTCTTACTCGGGGACTTCGGGGACTTGTAGATACCTCTACTAGTGAGACTAGTTTGCTATCTCACCAAGCATAAGTAACACCCTCTTTGGGACACCCACAAGCCATGGTAAGGCCCAACTGCTACTTGCATCTTGAGCTCTGTGTTCAAGCTACGCTACGGTATCCGGAAGTTGCAAATCCGTCGCCGGGAAGCCACCTTTCCAGCCTTGCAAAGTTGCCTTCACAAACATGCTTTTTAGACTAGAAATGGTGGTTGCTTGTCCCACATCGAAAACCATGTAAAGGAGATGGCTTCCTTCACCTATAAAAGGAATGCCTCCTCTCACTTAAACAGAGATCCCATTACATCTTTTGTAATCCCTTTGGGCCGCAAGGCCCGAACACACTAGTTAAACATTCAAGTGGACGTAGTTTCCCGCTAAGGCCGGAAATGAACCACTATACTTCGCTTGTGTCGTTCTCTCTCTCTCTCTCTCTCTCTCTAAAGCTAACTAGAGATCCCACGGATCACTAACGTTAACACCTGCTGCAAACGTGCCTGCAAGGATCGATGTCCCAAATACTGGACATCACGCCTCTCCTGTGACACCAGGAGATGGCGCCATTGCCCAACATGGCAATGATGTGGCATCTATGGCCGCAGGTCCCGCAAGAAAGCGCGGCAGACCGATTGGTTCGAAGGATACTCGCCCTAGAAAGAGAGCGAATGAGGCACAAACAAATCCTTTGATCATCGATACTCAAAATCCGTCCCATGAGAATGTTCCAGATTATGGTTATGTCCAAGAGACATCATTGGGGGACGCCTCAATGTCAGAACCTATCCCTAAGAACGCAGAGATCTCTGTTAATTACACTAGTGTACATGGGACGTGGGAAAGAAACTCCATCATCATTGATGATGTATTCGCGTATTCAGTGGCGCGTGAGATTATTGAGACCGATGACATCGAACCACGCTCCGTTGATGAATGCCAACGTAGAGCTGATTGGCCAAAGTGGAAAGTTGCGATCCAGGCAGAACTTGATTCTCTAGCGAAAAGAAAGGTATTCGGACCAGTTGTGCCAATACCGCCCAACACCAAACCAGTTGGTCACAAATGGGTATTTGTTAGAAAGCGTAATGAGAAAAACGAGATTGTAAGGTACAAAGCTCGCCTTGTGGCGCAAGGTTTCTCACAACGCCCTGGAATCGACTACGAGGAGACCTATTCTCCCGTAATGGACGTCATAACGTTCCGCTACCTTGTCAGTTTGGTAGTTTCCGAAAAACTGAACATGCAGCTTATGGATGTGGTTACTGCGTATCTATATGGGGATCTAGATACAGAGATATACATGAAGATTCCAGACGGAATTCAGTTACCCAAATCAAGTGGCTCTAAACCACGGAGCGCGTTTGCGATTAGATTGAAACGCTCACTATATGGATTGAAACAATATATCCGGACGGATGTGGTATAGCCGTCTAAGTGACTACTTGATTGGAAAGGGATATGTCAACAATGAACTATGCCCATGTGTGTTCATAAAAAGGACAAGTTCCGGATTTGCAATAGTAGCGGTTTATGTCGATGACATGAACATAATTGGCACCCTTAAAGAGTTAAGGGAAACCGCTGAACACTTGAAATCCGAGTTTGAGATGAAAGATCTTGGGAAAACACGGTTTTGCCTCGGTTTAGAACTTGAGCACCGTAGAGATGGTATCCTGATTCATCAATCAGCTTATACCCAAAAGATGCTTAGGCGTTTCAACACTGACAAGATTAAGCCTTCAAGCACCCCAATGGTCGTCCGTAGTCTTGATCCAAGGAAGGATCAATTTCGTCCAAAAGATGACGATGAAGAAGTGCTAGAGGCAGAAGTGCCCTACCTAAGTGCAATAGGCGCATTATTGTACTTAGCACAATGCACAAGACCGGATATCTCATTCGCTGTGAACTTGCTAGCTAGATATAGCTCTGCGCCAACACGTCGCCATTGGACTGGTGTTAAAGATATCTTTCGATACCTAAGTGGTACGATCGATATGGGCTTGTTCTATCCCTACAGAGAGAAGATAGATTCGGACCCATCGAGTGCCAGGGACGCCACACATGGTGGATTGCGTTCCCTCTCCCCATCCCAAAATGATATAAGTGTTTTGGAAGGTTTTGCTGATGCTGGGTACCTCTCTGACCCACACAAAGGTCGCTCCCAAACTGGTTATGTTTTCACCATGGGAAAGACCGCTATATCTTGGAGGTCTACAAAGCAGACCTTAGTCGCTACCTCTTCGAATCATGCAGAGATTATTGCTCTTCACGAAGCAGTTCGTGAATGTATATGGCTTCGGTCCATAGTTACGCATGTTCGAAGCAATTGTGGTTTGAAGTCTACCACAGATGAGCCAACAAGCATTTATGAGGATAATGCTGCTTGCATTGAACAAATGAAGCAAGGCTACATCAAAGGCGACAATACCAAGCACATATCGCCTAAATTCTTCTACAATCAGCAACAACAGAAGCTCCTCAAGATCAAAGTGAACCAGGTTCGATCTGAGGACAATGTGGCAGACTTATTTACTAAGTCATTGCCCAAATCCACGTTCGAGAAACATGTGGCAAGAATTGGCTTGCGGAAATTATCTGAACTCCCATGATCGTAGTCATCAGGGGGAGGCGCAGACATCAGGGGGAGATGTCTACATGTTTGTCTCGAAACGTGAAGGGTGTGTTATGCTCTTTTTCCCCTTCGACCGAGGTTATTTTTGTCCCACTGGGTTTTTGTTACTCGGCAAGGTTTTTAACGAGGCAACAAGAGAAGCACCGCGTTTGGGCAACACAAGGGGGAGTGTTCAAGTAAACCCTAATTTGTGTTTGGCCCAAACCCTAGGTTACTTGACCTAGTGGTAATAGGGTTAAATTAGAAGGATCTAGATTCCTATTCAATGTACGATTACTTTCCTTGTATGATTAAGATTCTATGCATTGTAATCCTCTATATAGGGATAGCAATGGGGAGGGTAGGGTCAGGGGATTAAATTACCATCCCCATACCCGACTTCATTCTCCATCCCCTTACCCGCCCCAATCCCCGTAATAAGATACTGGGGATTCCCCGTCCCCGTCTCCATTGGGGATTACGTTCCCGTTCCCGTACCCGCCCCAATCCCCGTTAACAATATTACTAATTTATTATAGGGCTAATTACTGTTTAGTACCCTGTGGTTTGAGTCCAAAATCGATTCAGTCCCTTGACTTTCAATTTCATCAAAAACACCCCTGTATTACCAAATCTCATCTAATAGGTCCTTCCGTCAATAATCCGTCAATTGGAGCCGTTAACTCGCTGACGAGGCATGCCATGTCAGATTATGTGGGCCCCACCTATCAGGCAAAATGTCAAAATTGCCCCTGCCTCTCTCCCAGCTCTAGAAGAACTCAGCTTGCCCAGGCCCAGGCCCAGGCCATAGAGAGAGAACCACCACCTCTTCTGCAATGGCCACCCCTCCATCTCCGACCTTCGACTAACCCAAAACTCCATACATTCTCTACGCCTCCACTTCCAGTCTCACACCATCAAACCCAGTTCACCAATAACATTAAACTCCAACATAGACAAAAAAAGACTAAAAATTTTTAACAGAATTGACCACCTAGAATCAAATTGAATTAAAAGAAGAAGAACAGAAACTGAGACTTGCATCTAACACAGTGAAGACGATCTCCCAAGGGTAAAACAATATCTCTCTCTCTCTCTTGCTCTCTGATCATGAGCGCCGAATCGTGGGAGACGGTGTCGAATTCATCGGAGGAGGAAGAGGTGGAGGACACTGATGAATTTCAGACCACCATCTCGTCGTCGTCATCGTCCTCTGCGAAGAAGAGGCAAAATCTCCGGTTTCATGCGGAGCTGAACCAAGTTTGTCTATTCCAGAGGGCCATGAGACCCCTATTTCAGACTGCCTGCACCGACCAATAGTACCCGGATGACATGTTCCTCGCCGGACACATCCGCGATGCCGGCCACTTCTACACCAGATCTCACCCCTCCAGTCGCACCAGCAGCCTCACCTCGTACTTCCTTGTATTTAGCGGCGGCCATGACCACCGCTTCATCATCTTCACCACCATTCCGATTCAATTGAATCAAATCAGAAAAACCCAACCTAAATTTGGTCTGAAGATTTGGTTTTGATTTGAGAAGAAGGCCATTATTTTGGGCATTTAGAGAGAGACAGAGAGAGAGAGAGACGGTGTGTGGGTGTGGGAGCTGGGAGAGAGGCAGGGGCAATTTTGACATTTTGCCTAATAGATGGGGCCCACATAATCTGACATGGCATGCCTCGTCAGCGAGTTAACGGCTCCAATTGACGGATTATTGACGGAATGACCTATTAGATGAGATTTGGTAATACAGGGGTGTTTTTGATGAAATTGAAAGTCGAGGGACTGAATCGATATTGGACTCAAACCATAGGGTACTAAACAGTAATTAGCCCTTTATTATATAAAAATTTATACAATAAAATATGAAGTTAAAATCAAACTTTTCAATCAAGGAAAATTGACATGTTGATAAAGATCTTTTATTAAAAGAATCTTCCTTTTTTTTAACATATTTATTAACATAATAATATCAAATATATATATATATATATATATATATATATATATATATATATATATATTTCAGATAATTCTTATTGGGTGGGTATGGGTATGGGGATCAAAATACCATCCCCGCCCCGTACCCGATTTCATAATTCGAATACTGGGGATCCCCATCCCCGTTACCCGATTTCCCCCGAATTTCTCCCCGTTAGGGTCGAATACCCGATGGGTACCCTACCCGATGGGGATTTTTGCCATCCCTATCTCTATATAAAGAGGCCCCTATTATCAATAAGGATAGACATAAAATTTCTCTCAATTTCAGTTTCTCTACAACATTGAACTATTTTTTTGAATTATATGATTATGGTAAGTTGTACATTTGTTTTAGACACTTATCCCCTAGTAATACTTTACGATAATTTCTTTGAAATTCTCGATTCAATATCTAGATTAAAATTCATAGTCAATCGTAAATTTCAAATGAGTGATGCTACATATCCCAAATTTTTTTACCAAATTTGGATCCCAAATGCCACATCATTGATTTTGTGGAATCTAAATTCCACTATGCCACATCTTTAATGGTCAAGGCTTGAGGGCAGCCGTACTGACCCTATTTCAAAAAAAAAAAAAATAATAAAAAATAATAAAAATTTCTTTTAACAATAACTCAATAAGCTTTAAAATCATATATACATTTAAAACAAATTTCTGCAGTTAACCAATACAAACAGTCTCCAAATGCAACAGAATTGAGAATTCTCATGCTTAGGAAAAACTACATAACCAGCTTAAATGAAGAATAAATGATGAAACATATGTCAGCACACCAATTCCTTATTCCATTGCACATTTTCAATTAGCATTATAGTTCGCGTACATGCTCCACAAAATCCCTTGTTTCCTCGTATTAATAATAAGAAGAAATCCTAATCCCCATAACTCATGGCAAGCATGAAGAGAAATTCTCAGACTTCCTGGAATTGTATTCCAGCTATTCGTTGAATTTCCATCATCTTCTTTCATTGTTATAATGTGATTGAGGTCTTAATCGAATTGGATTTTATACGGATTGTTAAGTGTTCGTTGTTTTGTAGTCGGTATTGAGGAGGAACTAAGTATGCACGTGTGGGTGATATGAGATTGTGGAATCTTGTTATTATTGTCATATCCTTCAGATCATAACGATCATTGAAAATGAAAAACTACAACCGTTAATTAATTGATTGGTTCATGAATACATACATGTGTGTGTAATTTAGATCTACATTTTTTTGTTGTTGATAAAATACTACCAGCTCCATGGCTCTGCCATGGCACTTGCTTGGAAGAACAGGGTTGGAGTCATGGAGAGTAGAAGAATTAACCCAAGTTGAAATCATTATTAATTTCTTTAATAAAAATAATATTTTTTGATAATGAGAAAATTACAAGAGGGAAATATTGCTGAAAATTTTTATGTGTAAAATGATGATGTGGCACTTGCTATGTCTTTTTTTTTTTTTTTTGAATAAAGGGCTGGTGCGGCTGCCCTCAAGCCATGAAACTGTCGAATACAAGGGGGGGGGGACATTGAGCCTAAACCCCTGATTACAATAAGCATCTAGAATATTTTCTGAAATAATATCAGAAATCTCTACAGAAGACTTGTATTCTAACAAGCACTAACTAGCAAAGAGTGCCCAAATAGCTACTCCATTTGCTTTAACATAGCAGTGACATAGCGGAAAGATAACTCGATATGTACCCCGTGTACAACATAGCATAATTACCTGCTTTAGCACAGCTTTCCTCTTATGCTGCCGCCGAACAGTAAATTCGACGACACTTAGTCTCACCCTGCCACTAGGCGGTAGCGCCCATTTGACGAAGCAAATAACTCGCCGCCGGCCTAGAGCAGACAAGGCACGTAGAGTGCATACACAGACACATAGCCCGATTAGGCCTACACAATATATGTAGGATATTATTGCTGGCATATAGCCATAATTAACTAATAATAACAAAAAATAATAAAACAGAAAATAAACAGAGTTTGGGCCCAGAGCCCAAGCCCAAAATCCACTAAGCCCAAACTAAGAATGGAGTCTGCTGAAGGCAGCACGCCACCGACCCGCAAGCAACACCCCCGCCGTCCCACCACCAGCGACAAAGCCACCGCACCGAGCAAGCACAGGCCGCTCCTCCATCCTCCCATCCTTCCCAAAACGCCAGCAAGCATCGCCGCCAAGACCATCAGATCCCGAACCCAATCGAAACGCTCCGATCCGATCTGGGCCCAACGGATCCCGCCTTCGCCACCACCTCCTGCCGCCTTGGGGAGAACGACACCAGTCCCATCCGCCAGACGTCCCACCCACGCTGCTCATCATCGGCCGGATCTCCTCACGATTTGGATAGCGATTCCACCCTGCAACCTGCACTCCGACTGGGTTTACGCCGGCACTTGCTATGTCATTTGGTATAATTTTTTGGTGTCTCTAAGTATTTTTCATTTCAAATTATAATATTTTCAAACAATACTCCCATAATCTTTATTCACATTCCCATTCCATTGTTTGCACGTGGTTCAATTATTTCCATAAGGAAGGACAATCATACAAAATTTTGAACTCAAGATCCGGAAGTTACAATTTTCTTAATCACTTTTAATTCAGCAATGGAACCAAAATTATATCCCGACCAAGCTTTTTGAGTATTGGACACTTGGACTTCAACTACTTGAACCATGCAAGTCCAACAATTGTACCAATCCTCAAACCTCTTGAATAAAAGCATGTGGTGTGGTCATGTTGGCAAGTCTCGGCCTCCTTGCACAGACGGACACTGTTCAGATACTGATAATATATTTTCCGAAACAGTACTCCACCCGACCACCATTTTTTATACCCAAAAAAAAAAAAAGAGAAAAAGAAAACAAGAAAAAACTCCTACTACACTGCCTCTATTCAGTATTTTTCAAAGACTAAAATATCTAAGATATCCCCGATATTTAGTCGAAATTTCCGTTTTTTACAAGCATCGATATTAATTTTAACATCTTTCTAATATGTTATTTTTAATATACTTTTAGCTGATCATATAACTTTTATCTAAAATTTTAGTAAAATTTCCATCGATATTCGATATTCGATATTTTCTTCAAAATTTCAATTTTTTGAACTATCAATATTTCCATGATGGTCGATATTTTGGTCATTTGTATTTTTGGTCGATGTGCCTTATTAAATATTTTCTGTTGTCGATTAATAACAAAAATAGCCCTTCAATCTTATTCCTTTACCGTGCTCTTGTTTTTTGACGGACAGACACGACCGCCCTCTTCCTCCTCCTCCTCCTCCTTCTTCCCCAGCTCTCTCTTTCTCTCTCGTCTCTAATTTCCACACTTGCTTTTCCTCTCGTCCAAACAAACAGGTCTCCAGAGAAATAGAGATCCTAATTTCCAAGAACGCCGAGCTCGGCCGGCCATCTCCACTTCAAGATTGTACCTAGGCCCTAGCTTTCTCCTTCTCCAAAATTCAAGCCAGGAAAGCCAAATTTCTCCACAGTCTTGGAATGACAGCTTCAAGGTGTGCCTCCTCCTCCTCCTCCTCCCTCTAACTTGTTTCGATTTTCACCTTTCAATTTCGGTTTGTTATGGTATTACTAGTGTGTTCTTGAACGAGTTTTTCCATAAAACCCTGAAAATGATTTGGATATTCGCAATTGGCTAGCTAACTGTGAATCAGTTTGTTTGTGTGCGTGGGGTTGTGTGCAGATTGTGAACTCTACTAGGTTTTCTAAGTAGTAATGGTGCTATTTCTATAGTCAGTTTGATATGGATGTTCAAGTGATTGATGTACGAGCAGTAGGGCATGGTGGAATGGGAGATGACGGTGATGCCGAACGTAGTGAAGGTGGAGAAGTGAATAATGGTGAAAATACTCAGGCTCATGACGAGGAGGGGGAGATTCCTGAGCCATATGTGGGTATGGAATTTCACTCCGAAGATGCTGCCAAGAATTTGTATGACGAATACGCCAGACGTCTGGGTTTTAACTCGAAAGTTGGTCAATCTAGTCGTTCTAATCCTGACGGAACAACCACTGCCCGTGAGTTTGTGTGTGGCAGAGAGGGTTTGAAAAGAAGACATGCTGATAGTTGCGATGCGATGCTTAGGATAGAGTCTAAGGGTCCGGACAGATGGCTTGCGACAAAGTTTGTCAAGGAGCATAGTCATGCATTAGTGAGTCCTGGTCCCGTGCATTATCTCAGGCCTCGCCGGCATTTTGCTGGTGCTGCCAAGAACGTGGCTGAAGCATATCAAGGGGTGGGGATTGTTCCCAGTGGTGTTATGTATGTCTCCATGGATGGAAACCGTGCATCTGTAGAGAAAAACCGTTTAGTTAGGAATACTTCATCTGCAGAATCAAATCGGCAAGTTAAAAATGCTGCTGCAGTAAATTCTATTCGGCCATCTACTCGAAGGAGGACATTAGGGAAGGATGCTCAGAATTTGCTGGAGTATTTCAAGAAAATGCAGGCTGCGAACCCTGGTTTCTTTTATGCCATACAACTTGATGAAGATAATCACATGGGTAATGTGTTTTGGTCGGATGCAAGGTCAAGAGCAGCTTACTCTCATTTTGGTGATGCTGTTACGCTTGATACGACATACAGAGTAAATCAGTATAGAGTGCCATTTGCTCCATTTACCGGAGTGAACCATCATGGTCAGACAATTTTGTTTGGTTGTGCATTACTCCTAGATGAGTCAGAAGCATCTTTTATTTGGTTATTCAAGACATTCCTTACCGCAATGAATGATTGCCCACCTGTATCTATTATGACTGATCAAGACAGAGCCATACAGACAGCAGTTTCTCAGGTGTTTCCGGAAGTTCGCCACTGCATTAGCAAGTGGCATGTTTTGAGAGAAGGCCAGGAAAGGTTGGCTCACGTATGCCATGCACATCCCAATTTTCAGGTGGAACTTTATAATTGTATCAATTTGACTGAAACGATTGAGGAGTTTGAATTGTCTTGGGGTTGTATCCTTGATAAGTATGATCTCAGGAGAAATGATTGGCTTCAATCGTTATATAGTGCTCGTGCTCAATGGGTACCTGTGTATTTCCGGGATTCCTTTTTTGCCACCATATCTCCCAATCAAGGGTATGATGGTTCCTTCTTTGAAGGCTATGTGAATCAGCAGACCACATTACCAATGTTCTTTAGGCAGTATGAAAGAGCATTGGAGAACTGGTTTGAAAGGGAAGTGGAAGCTGACTTTGATACAATCTGCACTACACCAGTATTGAGAACACCATCGCCCATGGAGAAACAGGCAGCCAATCTGTATACAAGAAAAATTTTTGCAAAATTTCAAGAAGAGCTAGTTGAAACATTTGTGTACACAGCAAATAGAATTGAAGGTGATGGAGCTATTAGCACATTCAGAGTTGCAAAATTTGAGGATGACCACAAGGCCTACATCGTTACATTAAACTATCCTGAGATGAGAGCCAACTGTAGTTGTCAATTGTTTCAGTATTTAGGTATTCTCTGTAGACATGTTTTAACAGTCTTTACAGTTACAAATGTGCTTACACTACCTTCCCATTACATTTTGAAACGATGGACAAGAAATGCAAAGAATGGAACTGGCCTAGATGAACGTAGTGGTGAGTTGCATGACCAAGATTCTCTGACATTACGGTATAACAATCTGTGTCGGGAAGCCATTAGATATGCAGAGGATGGGGCTACTACTACAGAAACTCATAATGCAGCAATGACTGCTCTTCGAGATGGTGGGAAGAAGGTTTCTGTTGTGAAGAGAAATGTAGCTAAAGTTGCACCTCCTAGCTCTCAGGTTACTGGGACGGGCTATGAGGACAAGAAAAACTCTACATCAAATTCAGATATGACCCCTTTGTTGTGGCCACGCCAAGATGAAGTTATGAGGCGATTTAATCTTAATGATGCTGGTGCACCAGCTCAAACTGTTTCTGATTTGAATTTGCCACGAATGGCCCCGGTTTCCCTTCTACGGGATGATGGTACTCCTGAGAATATGGTAAGGAAAATTTCTTTTTAATTATTTATGTTTCTATGTTTTTTTTTTTTGGTTTCTGTTCTTGCATATATCCTTGTGTTCTTTTTGATTGTCTATCCTCGGGTTCTGAGTGCAAGGTCATGGTATTTATCTGGGCTTTTCTATAGGTGGTACTTCCGCATCTTAAGTCAATGACTTGGGTTATGGAGAACAAGAATTCAGCACCAGGAAACAGAGTAGCTGTCATTAACCTCAAGGTGCGTGTATGATCAAATCATAAAACAAGTTGTGACTTCTGAGTTTTCCATTCAGGACATGTTGGCCGTGCTGCATATATCAGTGCATTTATGCATGAAGTCCCTTAAATTTACGATATTATTTTGGCCATTTTGTAGATATCTGCTTATTGTGTATTTAATTGTGACCTATAGTATTGGGATAGCAGACCGCTTCGCTTTATACTGTCACAACTTTTTTGCATTTGAGCAACTGTTCCATTTTTCTTTTTCTTAAACGTTTCGCTTATAACCACTGCAGTTGCAAGATTATAGCAGGACTCCATCAGCAGAATCAGAGGTTAAGTTTCAGCTCTCAAGGGTTTCATTGGAGCCAATGTTGAGGTCTATGGCCTACATTAGTGATCAGCTCTCAACACCAGCTAATAAGGTCGCTGTTATAAATTTAAAGGTACGAAAACCAATAATTCAAATTTGAATTTGGATTCTCAATTTCATTGCCTCCCTTTCGGTAGCCATGGGTGTTGCAGTTTGAAGTTACCGTAGTGTTCTTAGTTGATTACTTTAAGTGCATTTGTGATGATCTTTGTCATATGGAATGATAGATTAGTGTTCAAATTCAGAGCAGTCTAGTCCGTGTTCAAATTCAAACTAGTTCAAATTCAAACTACTCTCTCTCTCTCTCTCTCTCTGTATGTGTGACAATGTCACTCGAAACTGAAGAACATAGAGTTGACCATCTCAGGATAATGTCATTGGGGTGATCAAGTGAGCTCAGATCTAGAGAGAAGGGGATAAGAGAATTTTCTGAAAAGTAAACGTGATATATCTGTGTGAGCGTGAAACTTGATTTTGAGTCTGTCCGGTTGGTATCAACATTAACTGATTTTAAGTGACTTCTTTGGTCGGCAGTAGTTGATATGTTTACATGTGCTTATGTGCATAATGGTGCTTGCTCACTTAATGCTGAAATAGTGTCAGAAGTGTTTAGTTTATGGTTATTTTATTATTGTTGTTGTTGTGGTCGTTGTCGTCCAAATGAGGAAAAACAAATATGTTTGCTTGTCTTACATATGTTGAGTGGGGTTTTGTCACTTGTTTACTTTTAATTTTTGATTTATTAATATAAAGCTTTTACCTATTTCTTCAGCTTCAAGACACAGAGACAACTACAGGGGAGTCAGAGGTAAAGTTTCAAGTGTCTAGGGATACATTAGGAGCCATGCTACGATCAATGGCCTATATCCGCGAGCAGCTTTCAACCGCTGTAAGCATTCTATACCAATTCTCATTCTAGTAGCTGTGGACAAAGATCTTATTATTTTATATATATATATATATACGGACGCGTTCCAAAGAGGACGTCCGCACTTTCGCTAAAGTGCGGACGACGGCGCTGCAGCCCAACTCAGGCCACGACGGCGCGGCGCGGCTTGCCGGAGGGAGCCCAGGGGTCTGCGGTCGAGTGGAGTCGCCGGCGACGGGTTTTCCGGTGCTGCACAGAACCTGCAGTTGCAGGTGAGGTGGCTGCCCAGAAACCGGCAACCCCGACCTCCTCCGACCTCGAACGGTGCCCAGAAGCCGTCTGGGATGCTTCCGGCCTCCTTCCGGCCCGATTCGCGCCGCCGTCGACGCCTGAGCTGGGCTGCAGCGCCGGCGTCCGCACTTTAGCGAAGTGCGGACGTCCGCTTCAGAACCCGCCTATCTCTGCAAAATTTCAGCTAAATTGATAGTCATTAAGGCATTGATAACTGCCTTAAAGCTAGTACGGTTCAGGTTTGACAGATTCAGTTCATCCATTGGTTTAAGCGAGTTAGATACCTTAAAGATCATCAATTTGGCTGAAATTTTGCAGAGATGATCTATATATCAGTACCTAAAAACTGAACGGTCGAGATGTGGATATGCGACCGAAAAGTGACCCTAAACTCCAACCTCACACTTTAACTTCAGAGCGATGCCTCGCTCTGGATAGGATCTGTATATATATATATATATATATATATATATTTTTTTTTTTTTTCTCAATGAAAGTTTTGTTCCTTATAATAAAAAGCTGCAAGCAGTGAAAGAGTGGACAAGGAGTCCACTTACAATAGGAAAAAGACAAAAACCAAATAACAATCTATCCGCTGCATCCCTTTTACAAGAAAAGACTACTTGATGAAGAACGCAGGTGGAAGACCTCTAGGGTTTATTCAAAGCCTCGTAAAATAGGATTCCAATGCTGAAGGCCTGATTAGGCATCCTGTAAATGGTAATGGGCCTTGCTGGGTTCTTAGTTGGTTTGGGGAAGTTTAATAAAGGCTGATGTATTGGGAATTACTGCTAGATTTCTTCTTAAGGCAGAATAGGAAGGTTCTTTCTATTGGGATTTTATCTTTGTTCTAGATTTATCTTAACCTCCCTACACAAGGCATTGTAATCTTTAGTTTTCAGTTCAAATTGGAGTTAATAAAATTGAAAGCTTTTGCTTCTCTCCAGGTTTGTGTGGTGCAACTAACCCTGGGTGTGATGCAACCTAACCCTATGTGTGATGCTACCTATTCCTAGGTGTGATGCCTAAGGCCTCTAGGGGTGATGCCTAGAACCCTACTGGGGTAATGCTAGTAGTTCTATCCTATTCCCCTACTGGTGTAATGCTAGTAGCTTTTATCATGTTATTTTCTCGATTCCCTATCCTTATTTTCATAAAATTCCACTGCTTCCAAAACAACCAGACCCTTACAGCGATAAACCCTAAACCCTAGAGTCTACTGAGAAAACCTTGTTCATCAGGTTTCCCCCACTTGTCCTGCATCACTACTAGTTTCCTGCAAAGCTGCCTGTGAAGCTACAGTTTTAGAAACTTGAAAAACATGAAATCTTCCTATTTAGACAATGAGGTACCATCTCACTAGAACATCATCCCACTGGTACTCTCAGACTTTAAAAGATAGCAGACAATGAAAGATCTCTTACATGATAAAGATCTTTTGTAATGAAAAATCCACTTCCTCAACCTTAGTAGCTTAGCATCATAGTATATGCCTTGTTATTTGTACTGTAGTACATTAACTCAATACTACTGTATATAATGAAATGCTTATTTCAATCACATTTATCAGAAAGACTAGGGGAAATACATGGAATTCAATTGATTGAGCCGCATAATAGCATGAATGAGCCAACTTTAAATGGAGGTAAACATAAGTTTGCATGGTGATCTTTAATTACGGCAAAAATCTTACCCTTTAATGTGAGGTATTTCAAGGATCCAGAGACGCACTTATGGTGATTTGTGGAGGTGTTTGATGCCTTGTATGGTTTTCAGAAAGCAGTATATACAATTATACATTATGCGAGGGCTGGTGGTTCCTTTGTGGATCAATGTTTTGTGGGTCATAAGGAAGATAATGTAGTTGGTGGAAATGTGGGTCATATATTTTCTTCTTATTGTTGCTTTGGATGGGGGAAATGTGGTTCTCTACTATAACTTCTCCAAAAACTGCAGCAGCTATAAATCTTCTCGTTCTCTTGAAACTGTTATGTTTCAAATTTCTACCTTTCTACCTTTTCAGGTTTCTAATTTTTTCTTTTCTTTTTGGTTCTCTCTCTCTCTCTCTCTCTCTCTGTGAATTTTTGTAATTTTTGTTTCTTTATTTCTCCTTCCTCCCTTTTCCTCTATAGTTCTCTAGCTTTCAGTGGGAAAAAAGAACCTAAAATAAAATAAAATAAAAGAACATGAAAACTTAATGGTTATCTGCCTCTTGTAGGGATGGATGGAAAATCATTTTATAGCCATTTTATCTTGATAAATGTAATTTATCTTAGATACAATAATATTAAAGCTATTTGCTACAGAAATCTGAATCTACTTTACATCCTTGGTACTTAGATTTTTGATTGGCTATGAGCTATTATGGATTTGTTATGCATGCTGGAAATTTGCTTACGCAAATTTGGATGTTGATGAATGCATATTATATCTTGGGAAATCAGAAGTCTTACCAATAAACCCATGGAAGAGCTTAATCAGAAGCCTATATCCTGGAATGTGGTTTTGCAACTAAGCAGGGAATTGCACGATTATTGTGTTAATCTTTCTGTGTATTGATTTTATTGTTTGAGTGCTTACTCAGTTTTTTACTATCTTATTCACTGAAAAAGTTTAAATTTGCAGGGCGAGGTCCATTCAGAGTCCCAACCTAAAAAGCAGCGGAAGTAAGGGCGTTTTGTGTGCTTACTTCCCATATTGTACCCCAAGGTGCATCTCCACCTGGAAAGAAGACGGCGTAGCAGGTTCAGGATGCTCGTAGTTCCACATTTAATTGAATAGTCCTCCGTTCCTTTATGTGTAAGCTTGTTGTCAACATTTTGTATATGTATTGAATCCAATTTGAGAATCCAAAGCATCATAGAGATTTCATAGGTGTAATGTGGTTAAGAATCTACGAGATCCCAGAATTAGAAAGCAACTTTATTCAATAGAAATTGGCAGGGTTAATTGTGATAGCTGAAGTTGGTATGACAAGCTCTCTTTCATGCAGTTATCGGCTTTTGGCACAGTTTCAGAGTATATCATAAAGGAAACTAACAGATGATTGGCGAAATTTGACCCACTGGGCTGCGACACAAGTAACTCTAAGTCGCACTATTTTTTATTCCCTCCTTGGTTGATGTTTTTCATCTTTTATCTCTCTATTTTCTCTCAAGCCCATTTTTTATTCATTTCAAATCTCTTTTGCCCTGGGTATTAAAAGGAAAACAATAAAAATTTCTTGTTCTGAAGCGATATTGGTCTTGGAGGTTAACAAACAATAGAAATAAATTTTCTTTATTGTCATCCTTTTCTTTGAACGAGCTCTATTGTCAATTTTGAAAGGTACAAATTAATCATTCTCAGGACTTTGGGTCAACACCCCTTGGTTTTATTTTAAAATTTTCTTTTGCTTCATAAGTTTGACGGTTTCCAATTTCAGTGAAAAAAATTGGCAAAGTGGATAACTCTTATGCAGGGTAGAGTGAAGGAAGAATTAGGTGAGATGTGGGGACATCTAGAAATTGTTTTGTTTTGTTTTTGGGTCTCTTTTTTTTATGTGATTGAATATTTTCTTCAAAAAGAAATTGCGATCATCTCTATTTTCCTTGTGTAACTAACTGGTAGAAATTGCGATCCCTAAACCCTAATGGAAAAAAGTCCACATATTTCATTGTCGTTGATTTGGCTCCGTGATCTACGATTAGAATTTTGTTTTTGGCCCGCATCTATGATGGGATTATACATTGTATGTAATAAGCTGGTTTTGTTACTTTTGTAGGTTCCTTTTCCTCTAAATTATCCTCTGTTGCTCAAAATATCTTAATTGTATTTGTAGAGTGAAATTCACACTCCTCACTTTACAATTCATATTCCATGTTTTATTTTTTAGTATCTCATCATCACATTTTTACAATCTATACTACAAAAAAAAAAAAAAAAACAAAAAAAACAAAACTTAAGATATTAAAAAAAGAAACAAAACCTAAGATATTTAAGAGCCTAAGCCTTGCTAGTTCACGCGCCTAAGAGAAAACCTGGTTTGTTCCTTCCTGTCTGATGGTGAGCCCTTCTGCGGTAGTCGGATGGGCCTTTGTCGGTCCCTTGTGGGTCTGCAGTAAGTCGGAGTCCTCGATAGACGTCTAGATCGGATCGAGGAGATTGTTGTGGTGGTTCCTGTGGTGAGGAAGGGGGAGATCGCGGAGGTTGTCGGGCTTTGGTGTGTCCCTCGGTGGTCTGGTCGGCGAAATGGCTGGGTGGAGCGAGGCCGGCTCTTGCTGGGTGGCGCGGTGGTCGTGATGGCGTGGCTAAGGTCTGATCAGATCAGTCTGATCTGGATTAGTTCTTTTCGATCTGATCTGGGGATGGATTTATTTGGCAGAGGCTGGGCGTTGGTCACGGCGCGGCGTCGCGGATCAGGTATGATCAGATCAATCCGATCTGGTTTGACAGGGCCGACGCGGGTCCATGGCGCGGTAGGGAGGGTGGAATGATGATGGCGGCGGTCCGGTAACTCCGGCGGCGCAGTGCAGTTGGTGGTATGTCGGTGGAGGCCATCGTGGTGGTGGGCCAGGCTAGCAGCATGGATCTCCCTGTTTTCCTTGGTAGAGGCTTGGGCTTGGGCCCTCCTTTTGGGCCCGGTCTGGGTTGGTTGTTTTATTTATGTTATTAGTTTTATTTATTTTACTTGGTTAGTATTGTCTCGCCTTTGGCGTGTAATAAGTCTCTACATGTATTTTGTAGGGTTAGTCGGGCTAAATGCCTATGTGTGCACTATAAGTGTCTTGTCTGGCCTAGCGAGGCAACGATCAATTGTTAAATGGTCTCAACCTCCTATTAGCATAATGAAACTAAGTGTCATCGAAATTATTTTTCAGCGGCAACATAGTGGGAAAGCTATGATTTTAGTAATTATGCTTCGTTGTACTCGAGTTATCTTTCCTTTATATGTCACCGCTATGTCAGAACAAATGGAGTAGCCAGTAGTGCACTCTTTGCTAATTGGTGCTTGTTAGAATACATGAATTTTGTAGAGACTCCTGATATTATTTCAGGATATTCTCTAGATGTTTATTGTAATAAGGGATTTAGGCTCATTTGTATTCGACAGTTTCATTAATCAAAGCGTGATGGCAGCATATTAAAAAAAAAAAAAAGGAGTGTGGATTGTAAAATGAGGAGTGTGAATTTCACTATTCTAATTATATTGTAATCGAAAAAGAACATCTTGATTATATTTGCATTAGTAGTGTTTTCTTGTTATTTGTTAATTCTATAGTTCTCATGCACGTGCTATGTGCGTGAGTGTACGATATGCTCATTTGTGTTTAAATATGCAAACTGCGATCGCAAGTTGTGTATTGATTGGTATTTCTAATATGCAAATCGCAATTGTTCAATTTGATTTAGTTGCTCTGACAATTATATCTAGTGATTTCTGATGTGCTAAAAATTGGTTGTATTAAATAAAAAATAAATATTCAAATTACACATACACACACACATATATACTTTTTTTTTTTTTTGAAACAATGAACATCTTCATTTGTCATTCAGAATAAGGCCAGAATGACACATTACTACATACACTTCCACACTTAGAGCGACATATAAAGCAAATAAGAAACTAAATTGTTTGTATGATAGTACCATCCATTCATTATCAAATCTTGCTTAATTTGTTAACAAACTAGAACATAAGAAAGCACCCTAAGTGCCTGGATTGGGACTAAACCCGCTAGTTCCCCAAACAAGGTAGAGATTTATTGGAAAAGAAAAAAAACGTAAACTTAAAAGCAGCCCTATGACCTAAAAGGAGAAGCCTAGTCCAAGGCCTAATAGAAGCTGGTCCAGCTCAAGCCTAGACTCCAACTCCTCTGCAAGGCAAACACATGCAGATCCCACGATCGCAACCACCACCACCTCGACATCACCGCCCAAGAGACTCGAAACGAAACGGTATACTGAACAAATCGAAACCCAACCAGATACGGACCCACACCTTGTAAGTAATCGATTGTAGGAAAAGTCTTGAGTGGCCTGTCCAGCCAATCAATCAAAATATAGACATCCAACAATTTATGCACAGAGAGTGAAATTGACACGTCTTTTTTAGGAAACCACACCCTTTATATTTAAACGGTCGGATGAGCCGAGTTAGTCGACTGCCTACATGAAGAGTTTTCTTATTTTTATTTTTATTTTTGTTTTTTTGTATAATAAAAAAAATTATTATATGGTCTTATCCATCACCTACCCTATGATATTGGCTAGTGTGCTTGGTCTACATGGAAAATAATTGATGATGCTTTATGCTTGTAAGTTTTGTAAGTCTAGATGAGGAATTGACTCCTATTTGTTTGCTGGAAAGTATCTTTCCTTTCGTACCACAATTGCGTGCCTGGCGGATGAAGGGCTAGAAAAAGATTTTTCCTCAGAAGACACGGATGTGTTCTTTATTTATGGGTTTACTTTAATAGCGGGCTCAACTAGACTTGTAATGAGTTTGCAGTGTTTAGATAGGAAGTTGTTGTTCTGTCTTTTAAGTGTCTGTAGATTCTGGCTTTTTGGCTGGTCATCTAATGCAATGAACCTTTACTTCAAAAAAAATCCTCTATTGCTCAAAATATCTTAATTATTGGAGAGTGAAATTCACACCCATCATTTTACAATTTACATTTCATGTTTCATTTTTTAGTATCTCAACATCACATTTTTACAATATGCACTACAAAAAAAACAAAACTTAAGATATTAAAAAAAGAAACATGGAGTGTGGATTGTAAAATAAGGAGTGTAAATTTCACACTCTAAATTATATTGTAATCGAAAAAGAACATCTTGATTATATTTGCATTAGTAGTGTTTTCTTGTTATTTGTTAATTCTACAATTCTCATGCACGTGCTATGCGCGTGAGCGTACAATATGCTCATTTGTGTTTAAATATGCCAATTGCGATCGCAAGTTGTGTATTAATTGGTATTTATTAATCGCAATTATTCAGTTTGATTTAGTTGCTCTAACAATTCGATCTAGTGATTTTTGATGTGCTAAAAAATTGGTTGTATTAAATAAAAAATAAATATTCAAATTATATATATGCATATTTTTTTTTTTTGAAACAATGAACTTCTTCATTTGTCATTGAGAATGCTCGGGCCAGAATAACACATTACATACGTTTCCACTCCTAGAGCGAGATATAAAGCAGATAAGAAATAAAATTGTATGTATGATAGTACCATCTATTCGTTATCAAATCTTGCTTAATCTGGTAACAAACTAGAACATAAGAAAGCATCCTAAGTGACTAGACTGGGATTAAACCACCCGCTAGCTTCGCCAAACAAGGTAGAGATTTATCGATAAAGAAAAACCTAAACTTAAAAGCAGCCCTAAGACCTGAAAGGAGAAGCCTAGTCCAAGGCCCAATAGAAGCTGGCCCAGCTCAAGCCCAGGCTCCAACTCCTCTACAAGGCAGACACACGCAGATCTCACGATCGCAACCACCACCATCTCGACGTCACCACCCAAGAGACTCGAAACAAAACGGTATACTGAACAGATCGAAACCCAACCAGATTCGGACCCACATCTTGTAAGTAATCGATTGTAGGAAAAGTCTTGAGTGATTTGTCCGATCAATCAATTAAAATGTAGACATGCAGCAATTTATGCACAGAGAGTGAAATTGACACCTTTTTTTTTAGCAAACCACACCTTTATATTTAAACGGTCGGATGAGCCGAGTTAGTCGACTGCTTGCATGAATAATTTTCTTATTTTTATTTTTATTTTTATGTTCATTTATTTGTATAATATTATATGGTCTTATCCATCACCTACCCTGTGACATTGGCTAGTGTGATTAGTCCACTTGGAAAATAATTGCTGATGCTTTATCCTTTTAACATCATAACACTAGACGAAAACCGCGTTGTGTTCCGGAAATCCAGAATAAATTAATTACTGTGTAACCGTCCCGTACTTTCATTTAGCCGCCTAAATTCGGCCACTGAGACAATTCCCGGCGAAAAAAAATGAAAAAAGAAGCGGAAAATAGGTGCTCTCTACACCTGGCACTGCCCATGTACAGCTGGAAACGACGACAACGAAACATAATAGACAAAACACCAATAAAGGAAAAAACGTGTTCATTTTGAACTCTCTCTCAGTCTTTCCCAATATAAAAATAGGTCGCATTCGTTCCCCTCCCCAACTTGGACTCTCTCTCTCTCTCTCTCTCTCATTCTTGTATAAAAACACAGGCTCTCCAAATCTCCCACCAAACTCTTTAAATCAGTTAAACAAAAAAGCGAGAAACAAAGCCCTAATGTTCCAAGAGGCGGCGCCGCCGTGTTGGCCGGCGGGGGTGAGTCAGTCGACGTCGTCGTCGGCGCGGTGGACTCGACCGGAGGACAAGCTGTTCGAGCAGGCGCTGGTGAGGTTCTCCGAGGACTTGCCGGATCGGTGGGAGCGGATCGCCGAGATGGTGCCGGGGAAGAGCGCCGAGGAGGTTCTGGAGCACTATGAGACTCTGGTGCATGATGTTGTGGAGATTGACTCGGGCCGGGTCGAGTTGCCGAGTTACGCTGATGACTCGGTGGTCGGGTGGGACACGTCGAGTCAGATCTCTTTTGATGGTTGCAAGAATAATAATAATAACGGCGGCGGCGGCGGCGGTGAGGCAGCCGAGAGGAAGAAGGGAAAGCCGTGGACTGAAATTGAACACAAGTAATCTCTCTTTCTCTCTCTCTCAATTTTTTAATTTTTGAAATTTTTTGATCAATCTTAACAGATACAATACTTTGCTTCTATAATCCGACATGGAACTTGGGTTTGTGGAGCTTTCTAGTTAATTAGCTTTATGTTTGGAAAATGGAAATGAGTTTGTAAATGAATGAATCAATGTTTTGGTATTCTTAACCTCGTTTATGTAATTGTTGTTCAACTGTCTTTGCGTGTTGCAAACCAAATTGGGTTCATTTGTCAGGGGTATTATTCAGTTTGTACATGTTTGGATGTGTGTTGCTAAAATTAGAATGTAATATCTGTTGCTGAAGTTGCAGTCAATTAAAACTGATGGTTGTGTTTATAACCGCAACATATACAACTAGTTTTCATCGAGTAATAAAATCCATAATTTATAATCTCGTGAAAATTTATTAACAGAGTTGTCATTCTTGGTGTCAATTCTATAAATATACTCATTGAGTGCGAACTAGTGAAATCGTTGTTTCTGACTGGACATTTGAATATTTGGTATTGTGATGCAACTACATGCTTATATTCTGTGAACAGTAGCCTTTCAAAAAATAATGTGAACAGTAGCCGATCTTGGGAAAATTGTTACTTTCTAGTTTGAGTGCTGACTGCTGACTTAATTTTTTTTTTTTTCTTTCAACAGATTGTTTCTGGTAGGACTAAAGCAATTTGGTAAGGGTGATTGGAGAAGCATTTCAAGAAATGTAGTTGTGACAAGAACACCCACACAAGTGGCTAGTCATGCTCAAAAATATTTCCTTCGCCAAAGCTCTGGGAAAAAGGAAAGGAAAAGATCAAGCATTCATGACATAACCTCAGTAGAGACAAACTCGGTGCCTGCGCCTGCTGAACGCAAGTGGATTCCTGCACCTCCACCTCCACCTGGTGATCAAGGTGGTTCATTTGGGTTTCCAGATTTTGGTTTTCCAAAGTAAATATGGCATAATACGTGCTCTGTATATAGAAAATGCCTGCGTGTTAAACAGTCGGATTTGTAAATTGGTACATTGTTTTTTTTTTTAGGATTCTCTTCCAGAACGTAGGCCATTAGGAGCATTGTGAATTAGATTTAATGGTGTAGCTTTTGTCTTCAAAGTCTTTGTTAATGGAGAATAGGATCATCTATTAAATTGATTCAACAAATTTCTTTGTTTCAAGTCCTTGTTAATGATTTTTTAACTGTTAAAGAGTATCAGTTGTAGACTTGTGTGAGTTGATGTTTTCATTTTTGTATGTTTGAGATTCCTCTAAACCAAGGGTTAAGATGGTTATTTAGTGTTGTTGAGGTATGTAGTTCATGTTTAAGAATTCATTCATCTATTTATTTCTAGTTAGCATTAACTTTGTAATAGTATTTTTAGTTCTAGACCAAAATCATGTGTCAATGCTACATTCTTCATTTATAGTTGATTCCAGATAATGCAACCAAATCTTGACATTTGTTTCTCCCATTCAGTATACAGTATGGTAGCGTGTATTTCAGATTACTTGATTTGAGCCGAACAAAAAATGCAGGGGGATTATAAACAGCAAAAGTACTACAGCAATTACAGCACAAATTAGATACTGAGATTTATTGGTTGATGAAGCTTCCTTTTTATAGAGTTTCCAAGTTCCAGCCAACGAAAAAATAGAAGAAGAAGAAGGAATTGCACTGAGGAAGTTGTTCACTTTTGATTATGCTACAGTTTTGCAAATAAGATAGAAAATAAAGGCAACTATTGAGACAAGGAATTAGAGGGTCGACTATTACAAAATTACCTAAGAAACTGGTAAGCAGTGTACAATGGAGACTGATGGAAAGTTCTACGGTTAATGTAGACCAATTTCCTATAGAAGTATACTAGCTTCTTACAGTTGTAGACCATCTCAAGATCAGGCTAAGCTAGTCTACCAATGCATGGAATCAGTCAACCTCTTTATCGAACTAGTTTATTTGATATATGCATGGCAACCAACAGTCACCCCGAAGATGGGATAAGATAATTTTCATCCAAATGATCGAATTGTATTATAAAGTCAATATTAATAAAAAGTCCACATCTATTATAACTGACACCTATTTTGGAATAAATTGAGTTTTGGAAGATTGTTTGGGGTCTTGCTATCCCAAACAATGTTAAGCTACTCTTGTGGCAACCATACTTCAGTTTCTTGTGCTCTCTCCACAAGTGAACATAACATTACTCAGGCAGTCGGGCCATCTGCGTCAGGTGTGGTGTCAGGTGTGGTATTGAAGAAGAGTCCATTTTTCAGGCACTCTGAGTGTGCCTGGAAAGGAGAAAAGTTCGGATGGAAAAGATTGTGAAGGAGTATCAGTGTTTCTCGAGTTGTATAGAGGTGTCCTGGAACTTCTTGCATTCATCTGTTAGCAGCAATGGTATGAAACAAACAACCCATGGCGCGCATGGTAGAGCTGGGCACAATAGCTCTGAAGTCTTTGAGTCAAAAGCTCAGTTTTTGTTGGAGGAAGAAATAGTCACCAGTGCTGCCGGTAACAGATCGTCCAGCTGGTTTCTCCTCCTCCAGGCACTCATGCTGCTTGTTAGAATTTGTGGCTTTGATACCACTGTTGGTATTTGGTGCGGAAGCTTTTAGTAGTAGTGCGGCTAGGACAATATGTTTAGGACTTTAGTTTTAGGAGCAAGAGTTTGGGAGATAATTAAAACAGAGGAGGCTTGTCAACTATTGATTGATTGGTTAATTGATTGGCTAGTTTATTTCTTAATTAGAAGAGTAAATGCAGATACATATTTATAGAGATGGTCAGCCGACTTCCTTACTAGCCCACGGACTTTATTTACTTCCACCGACTCAGTTTACAATTATCAATTACATTCTAGACTTTTCTACAACCTGATTATATTCCAACTTGCATGATGAATTCTTCTAGATATTTTCTACTATGATTTGATAATTCTAGATCAATCTACAAGCTCTAGATTAATCTAGGTAATTTGAGAACAGTTTAGAACACTCCAATGAGCATTACTGTTTTAACACTGCTCTTGACAACAACAGTGGCAGAAGAGGCATAGGTGCTGTGATCCGGAATGAAAAGGGGTGATTGGAACTTGCGCAGTCCCAATGGTTGGATCATTTTCACCCTTGATTGTTGGTGCTAAAGTCCCACATTCGCTTACATCTTGGTGCTTGTATTGTTCCTCTAGTAATTCCATACTGGATAACTCAGAAGTGGCAAGGCAATCAAATTTCGACAGGGGTCTTTCTGTGATTACTGAGGACATCAAGACACTTATGCATGAACTTGGTACCGTCCATGTGATCTTTTACCCCCAGGTGTAATGTGGTTGCTCATGGAATTGCCAAGTTCATCCTGTATGAACATGAAAACTTGTATTGAAAAGGGGCAAATTGGCTTATACAGTCGATTCAAAATGACTCTGTCAGATCTCTCCTTAATTAGCGGAGGATTTTAGTCTTTGATCAACAGGAAAAAAGAAAATAGCACCTAGTTGTAACTCTTATGTGGGGCTGAAATCAATCTTGGAGGTCTCCCACACTTGCTGAAATGTCAATTAGTTGCTGCATCAGTCATTAGGCTCAAACGACGGTAATTGGAGGTGTCACTGAGGCTAAAATGGCCCTTAAAACTCGTGTGAGTCATCTATTTGGCTTAAATCATTCTTGGAGGCAATCCAAGGCAGAAATTGCTCTTCAAGGTTCATATAGTCTTCCAGTAGGCTCAAGTTAATCATGCTAATTGGAGGTTTTCTCAAGGCACATAAGTCTTGTAGTGGGATCAAATAATGCTTAAATTCTTAAAGGACTTCCAAATCCTCAAAATACAATTAGTTGCTATACAAGTCTCAAATCCTTCTTCGATGCCTCCTGCCTCCCCAAAGCACAAATGACAGTAAGTCGCCATTTGTATGAGTCTACCAGTAGGCTCAAATAATTCTTGGGAGCCTCCCAATGGCTCAAATAGCACTTAATGTTTATATCTTCTACTAGGCTGAAATCATGCTCGGAGGCATGCAAAAGTTTTTTTTTTTTTTGGCTCTACTATTCGGTTGCTGGCCTCTGTTGTTCAAATAGTACTTGCAAGATTATTTAGTCTTCAATTCTGCTGAAACTATGCTTGGAGATCTCCCCAAAACCTAGACTTACACTTGAAAGCTAGAACTAGTTTTCTAGGCTCAAATCAAGCTCAGAGCGGCCCCCACCCCCACCCACAAGGCTTGTGTTGTATTTTAAGGTTTATGCAAGTCTTCTAAGGCGCACGACACACGTCTTAAGTTGAATCAGAACTTTGAACCTTAATTGACATAAAAGTACTAGGCTGTACAGATCTTTCTAAATCTGCTGCTTATTCTTCTGTCTTTGTTTCTCTTTCTGCTTTACTGACTTAACCTGGTTATGGCTTTAGACAGGTTGCAGGTGTGCATTAGAGCTCCATGGTAACCCTGGGGATCCAAATGCACCAAATTTGATGACTAAGGGAGAGACGAAATAAGAGCTGCTATTAAAGACATTGTGACATATGTCGGGGATGACCTCTGTTGATTGTGCACACATAAGATATCGAGTCTATGGGAAACATCTTAACCCAACAATTTGGGAAAGTAAAAGATAACGATTATAAACAAATGCATGCGTAATTAATGGCAACTCACTTCACTACCAAAGACTGAATCCAATGAAAACCAGAATTGGTGACTTTCCATAGCAATTCACTTCGCTACCAATGAAATCGAATCACCAATTCTTTTCTTTGGGATTCAGTCTTTCCTTTTCAGCAGTTCTATCACTAAAGTACTTGGGAAGTGGCTTCATATATTTTTCAGGGAAGGGAATGATGCAAAGTTGCAAACATTGGGAATAGTAAATACATTGTTGTTTTTGATACATTTTTCACCACAAAACCAAGGCACCATTTTTTTCTCTGACAAAATGAAATTTCATTGCACCAAAAAAATGGCAGGACCAATTTATAAAGGAAGGAAATACAGAATAAACAAACTGCATAACGTACCAGAGATAGAAAAAATCAACAAAATAAAGCATATAGAAGATGGAGCATCTTCAAGATACCATTTTAGGACGGTGGGCAGTCATTCCATATAAGCTACAAAGTAACTGCAGAAAGACCATTAATTTCACTTCCGAAAAACTGAAAAGCTCAAATATAGAATGTCTACGTTAAAAATCTAAATTGAAAAACATAAAAAAATGCCCATATGAATAAACTGCATTCATCAAGTTAAGTATCTTAATCACATGCATGTAGGTGATGCTTAGGAAAGCCCCAGAACTAAGCAAAGCTAGGACCATGATGGCCTTTAGAGTTATTAGTATTGAATGAAACTAATTAAACTTTAAATTTTCAACCACGCATCATCAACAACTTCTAACTCATCATCTTCCTCTATGCTGATGTTTTTCTTGTTGACATCTTCAAGCTGCTTTTCCAATTCAGCATTGATCCATTGAAGTCTTTCCTTTTCACTCTGCCATTGCTACTCGATCATACAAAGCAAAAGAAAAATGAGCCATAGGTTCATGCCAATATTTACACACATATATCTGTATCATATATATTTATAATATGATCATCATTACAAATACTGGAAATTAAGCAAACCTTGCGTTCCTTTGCCAAGTCTGCCAGCAAGTCATCAACTTTGTTTTGCTCTAAAGTAACTTTCTTATCCTGAAAGAAGGATACAAAATTAATCAGCTTTAGGTATTCTATTTTACCTGTCATATATACCACCTTAATTTCTAAAGCATATGAAAACACTATGACAAGAGTATCTGCTAAACAACTGTAACTATAAGTTTAATAAACATGTGGGAATACATGTGTAAAAACATAATATTGTATACTAGTTCATGGTCCAATAAGAACTTAAGAAACAAAACTAAATTTTAATTAAGATTTGAAAGAAAGAAGAATACCGTGTGTTCCACCAGTTGTTGAAGTTCTAGATCACGCTGCTGAAGTAATTTTTTAAATGCCATCTTTTCAGCTTTGCTCACCTCAAGTTCTTTCTCAACAGCTAGCATTTCAACTTCACTCTGCTTTTTAAATGTGATCATTTCAGCTTTGCTCATCTCAAGTTCTCTCTTAACATCTTCCGCTTCAACTTCAATCTGCTTTTTAAATGCTTCCATTTCAACTTCACTCTGCTGCATAGATACATAGTGTTTTAGTCAACTCAGAAAATACATTAGAATTTTAGTTGAAGTTAGTTAAGAGAAAGAATACCATTCGTTTCAGTTTTTTCTCCTCTAGTACTTTGGTAAGCTCTTTCTTTTCAGCTGCAGTCCGCTCAAGCTCCCTCTTAAGATCCACCTTTTTAGCTTCTATCTCCACAACAACTTCCTTAAGCTCTTCCTTTTCAGTTTCCCTCTTCTTGAGCTTTTCCTTAAGTTCCTCCTTTTCAGCATCACTATCCTCAAGTGTTTTCTGAAGATCTTTATTTATAGCTACGCTATTCTCAAGTTCCTGCTTAATATCTTCTTTTTCCAGTTCATTTTGTGCTAGCTCATTCTTAAAATATTCTTCCTTTTCAGCTTCACTAATTTGCTAATTATAACATAGTGTATCGGGTTAGGATAGTAGTAAATCATATTTTTAATCCAAAAAGATGAAAGAAAACTGATATAAAGTTAAAAAATAAAAAAAGACATACCATTTTTTCTAGTTTCAACTCCCGTTGGTCAAGTTCTTTCTTTAGTTCTATCTTTTCAGCATCACTCTGCTCAAGCTCTTTCTTAAGATCTGCTCTTACAACTTCATTCTGATCAATTTTTTTCTTAAGATCTTCATTTAGAGCTTCAGTTTGCTCAAGCTCTTTCTTAAGATGAGCCTTTTTAGCGAGGCTTTGCTCAAGCTTTTCCTCAAGATCTTCCTTTTCTCCTTCAAGATCTTCCTTTTCCGCTTCACACTCCTCGAGCCTTTCCTCAAGATCTTCTTTTTCAGCTTCAATATCGTCTCTTTCAGTTTCACACTCCTCAAGCTTTTCCTCAATATGTTTCTTTTCAGCTTCAATCTGCTCAATCCTTTTCTTAAAATTTTCATTTTGAGCATCACTCTTCTCAAGTTTTTTCTTTAGATTTTCCTTCTCAACTTCAGATTGCTCGAGCTCTTTCTTAAGGTCTTCCTTTTGAGCTTCACTTTGCTACATATGTAAGTGTATCAGTATATCAGTCTGAAAAAGAAATGAGAAAATTGATTTTAATTAGAAAAAGAAACATACCACTTGTTGCAGTTGCATATCAAGTTGCTCAAGTTCTTTTTGAATCTCGATCTTTTCAGCTTTGCTCTCCTCAAGCTCTTGCTGAAGCCGTTCATTTTCATTTTCAAGTTCCTTTTTTTTAGCTTCACAATGCTCAAGTTTTTTTTTAAGATCTTTGTTTATAGCTTGACTCAAACTAAGCTTCTCCACAAGATCATTCTTTTGCGCTTCGCTCTCCTCAAGAGCTTCCTTTAGCTCTTTTTTATGAGCTTCACTCTTCTCAAGTTGTTTCTTAAGGTTTTCCTTTTGAGCTTCACTCTGCGCAAACTCTTCCTCAAGATATATCATTTCAGTTTCAAACTCTTCATTTTCAGTTGCAAGTTTTTCCTTTTCAGCTTCAAGATATTCTTTCTCAACTGTCGTCTGCTCAAGCTCATACTTAAGATCTTCCTTTTGAGCCTCAATCTTCTTGAGCTGTTTCTTAAGCTCAACTGTCTCAGATTCCTTCATATTGAGTTTTTCCTCAAGATCTCTACTATGTTGTTGAAGATTAATCCTCATAAACTCTATTTTCTTCGTAAAATATTTCTCAGCCTCACCCTGCAACTCAGACACTTTATTCTTGAGTTCTTTCTTATGAGATTCACTCTTCACAAGCTCTTTCTTGAGATCATGCTTCAGAGCCTCGCTCCACTCAAGATCTTTCTTAAGCTCTTCTTTTTCTGTTTTGCTTTTCTCAATCTGCCTCTTCAGGTCTTCCTTTTCAACTTCACTCTGTTCAAGCGCCTTCATGAGTTCTTTCTTGTGGGTCTCACAGCTCGCAAGCATTTTCTTTGATTTTATATAGTCTACATATGCAGCCTGTTCCATTTTTCCTGCTTAAACAACATAACATTGACAAATTTAAATATCTTGCAACCCTGCAACCCTGCTTTAGTTTTAACTAGAAAACTAAGTCAAACTCACCACTGTCCATTCCTGAGGAATTGTACTGATACATTTCCAAACCTACAGTACAGAAACAATGGAAATATAATAAGAGATCAAAGGCCACAAACAAGAAGAATATCAAAGCAACTATTTAACTGTTTTGGCAACATGTACATACAAGGAAAGATTCCCTAGCTAGCTAGTAACAGCTCCAGGATTTAAATACAGTAGCATCAATGTCCAATTTCTTTATACACATATGGAGGCATATATAAGCCTCTCATGGTAACCACCACAGGTGGTCGAGTTGGTAAGAGCCTCCAGGTGTGGAACCCCCATATCCGGGTTCGAATCCCGCCGACGCTTATTGGAGTTAATCCCAATATATTCTTGGTGGTCAGTGGGAAGCGTTTTGACAAGATCCCCTAAGCACGGATTAGTCTCTGGGCCACCGTGTGATTGAACAATTAAAAAAAAAAAAAAAAAAAAGCCTCTCATGGTTACTGAAGATCAACATCGATCAGTCAAATCTAACTCTATCAAGATCTCAGGAAAATCATCTTTTCTTTTGTCAGACAGGAATATCATCCCTCAACATGTAAAATCTCACATCACTTGACAAAATAAAATTTAAAAAAAAAAATTACCTAAAAGGAACCAACGTGAACAGTGTTGGCATGACAAAAAAAACCCAAAAAAAAAAAAAAAAATCTAAACCACCGACCGAGATTTCACTCACGTTTCTCAAAACAAAACAAGAAAAAAATAACCAAGCAAATAACCTAGTACTTTATATATCCATTACCCAGTAAACCCTAAACCTTTGATCAAAAACCCTGAAAAGAAAAAAAAATAAATAAATAAAGGAAGAAGAAGAAGAAGAAGGTTTATGACCAGAATCACCAATATAGTCCAAAGCAACGTGTTTGCGAAGAGAATTTCTACACAATTTGCAATCTTTACTATTCGAGCCCATCTGGTTTAATTCTTTAATCATTGTTTCTATTGACTACAAGCAACGTGCAAATATCAAATCTATAAATTGATAATCAGATACTAATATGATGCTATAAGAACAGATCGATCTGTAACATACATAAGTAGAGAGAGAACTTACTCACAGTAACAAGAACACTCCAGTCGAGCTAGGGTTTAGGTTTGGAGAAAAGATGAGGGTTTAATTTTTTTTCCTTTTGGCATGGGATATAATGGGATATAATATAGATGCCCTAATTTTATACTACAAGCGGCCGACCTAGAATCTCCTATTAGGACTCCACTTTATAACAAATTAATAAAGGGGTTCTCTTTTTAATATACTCTTTCTTGTTCCTTATATGTTTACCATAACTCAACCACTTTAGAACAGATTGTTAAGACTTGATATATACTTTTTCTTATTACCTTTTATGTTTTTTTTTGGGCTAATTACTGTTTAGTACCCTGTGGTTTGAGTCCAACATCGATTCAGTCCCTCGACTTTCAATTTCATCAAAAACACCCCTGCATTATCAAATCTCATCTAATCAGTCCTTCCGTCAATGGAAGCCGTTAACTCGCTGATGAGGCATGCCATGTCAGATCATGTGGGCCCCACCTATCAGGCAAAATTCCAAAATTGTCCCTGCCTCTCCCCCAGCCCCAGAAGAACTCGGCTTTGGCTCGAAACTCTGCATCTTCTCTCTGTTGCTGCATAACTTGGCTCGAAACTCTTCGAAAATGCAATGCTCCGGCATGGGTCCCAACGCAAAGGGTAATACTGCCGTCGGCATCCGAGGCATCGACACCATCATTCTCATATCCCAACGGAAATGCTGCGGAGACAGCCCGAGCCCGACCCAGCTGGAACTGGATTGCCTCTCGGATTCTGAAGATCTGTAGCACCTACTCCAGCGGTGGGCCGCGATTTTGCTCTCTGATCTCTCCCAGGTATGGGTTTTTAGCCAATCATCCACCAAGTCACAGATCATGACAACTCTAAAAAATTCTCGAGTGGTAGTTACCTCCTTGGAACCAAGAAAGAGTTCAAGATTTTCATGGAGAAATATGGGAAGAAGTATCCAACTAGAAAGGAGTACATGCAGAGTCGCCGAGCACCAAGCTCTGGATCCGACGGCAGTCCACGGCATCAAAGAGTTCTCGGATCTGTCCGAGGAGGAGTTCGAGGGGATGTACACCGGCGTGAGAGGTGGGCCCGGCTTAAACGACGGCGGCGGTGGTGCAGAGAGTACGGTTGAGCTCATGGACATTAGTGGGTTGCCTGAGAGTTTTGATTAGAGAGAGAAGGGAGCTGTTACTGAGGTCAAGATTCAGGTGATTAGTTAATGTTACGTTTTTTAATTTTTGAAATTTCTGTGATGAGGCTTTGTGTTCGGCTATGGAGCTCATCAAGTTGGCGAACCAAGGCAGCAAGCTTTATTAGGTAATCTCCACAATGGTATCTAATTTTTTCAATGAAACTCAGCTCATGAATTTCATCCACCTTCATCCCGTTCTTCATTGCAGTATATACGGCATGGATTTGATCTGGGTTGGGGACTGAGAGGCTATATTCCAACTGGTTGGGATGGTCTACAGAAAATCTAGAGATGGATGAAGAGATGAGGGGAGGGCTGGTGTGGGTGTTCTTGAAGTTTTGGTGGTTACGGGTTAATTAATTCTTTTTTTTTGGTGTGGGTGTTCTTGGAGGGTTGGTTTCAGTGTTCTTGAAATCATGTCAATCTCTGGAAAAGTTTGGTACACATATTTGGTGATACCAGCTTTTGGAGGGTGGACACGAAAAGAACTTCAACGCAAGAGAGTAAGGTTTCTGGGTTTCTCGAATTTTTTTTGATTTGGGACTGTGTTAAGAAAGAAAACCACATAGCAGAGGTTTTGGGTGAAAGCTGGGTTTAAAGAGAGCCAGGGTTAATTTGGTATTTTACCTTTCAAGTGGGTCCCACCAGAGTTGACTTGGCATGCCAAGTCAGCTGTTTAACGGCTCCATTTGACGGAAGCAAGACGGAATGACCTATTGGATGATAAATCATAATACAGGGGTGTTTTTGATGAAATTGAATGTTCAGGGACTGAATTGATTTTAGACCTATAACACAGGGTAGTAATTCGTATTTAGCCCTTTTTTTTTCTTTTCAATTCTACTGCTTGGAGCATAGTTGACTCTCGATCACCTCATCGGTTGTGAAAGTACGACACCGAGTAAATATTATTTTGATCATGAAGCACAATCATCATACCCGAGTCTTCAGCCAAGAAGCAGCTCAATCGATCAGCATATAAGGGATTTAGCTTTAACTAGGTACTAAGCCCGAGCGATGCTGCGAGTATGTTATATGTCTGAATTTTATCATTCGTATGGCTGAGCAGGCAAAACAAAAGGCAACCAAGCTAAGTTTGATGTTCAAAGTTATGAGACGATAAATAAAAGGAGGAGAACATATTATACTGGAATAAAAGGACATACAAAACCCAGCGTAACAATAACTAATAATGATATATACGAAACCTGTAGCATAATTCCACCTACTTTTAGCTCTTCTTCCATAACACCCCAATTTTCTTCAACATGGTCACATTTTTCTTTTTTGGCGAGTCATCACCCATGTCTTCTGAATGAGGTGAACTCAAGGAATTTTTTTTAGATTTGGAAAACCAAATTATCTAATATATAAATAAGGCAGCACTTCAAAGATACAAGTCTAAGCACAGGATGAGTTGAAATCAATTCCAAACCCGGAGTTGCTAGAGTAGGAGAAGATCATGCTAGTTTTAAACAAACTTATACTCTCACAATAAGCAAGTCCTTCAAATTCCACGACTAGACATGCAACATTTTTCTAGTAACAACTACAACATGGAAACCTCTGCAAAGAGAGGTAAACAGTCACATTATCATGGGGCTCTCACAAACATGCCTCAAAGGTAGAACTGTTCTCTACGATCAAGCATTTATGCCACATTTGGACAACCTGTGCCACACCTTCAGCGATCTCCCTTTGAATGACACCATCTGGCATATCAAAGGTCCTCCTTCTCATGGACAATGATTTTCCGGCTGGATGGGGGTCAACCACCTCAACTCCTCAAGCATTGCTTCCAGCTCATCCAGCATTGACCTCTTTGCAGATCGCACCATTACATCGGCACCTCTCAATGGCTTCAACAGTGACGAGCAGAACAATGATCCTTTCAGCTTTGACGCTCTGCTGTATCATGGGCAACACAGCGGCGGTAAGAATGTTTAATAACTTATGCTCTGAGCTCCTTCAGGTTGGACTTGGCAACTGCCAGGTCTCTAAGAGCCAGGAGAGCCTGTGATCTACGGATCAGATAAGCTCTGAAATTCCCTTGTATCATCATCGCTGTATCCTGAGACGACAGTTCCTTGTTCTTCTCCTTAGCAATTTTACTACTTCCAGTTCTCTTAGCAAAAGCCTACACTCATCATGAATCATATTACAAAACCTCATCAGATTAAGTAAAGTGCTTCAGAACAACTATACTTGAACCACAGGCAATCAAAACCTTGTCAGTTAAATGGCCAACTTTTATTAAAGCCTCTTGCTCTGCCTCACTTGCTGTTTCAGCCGAACCAACAGCGTCGTCATTGACTCTGTTCCTCTCCATTTCCTTGTTTTAAAGTTCAATCTTCAGGATTTCATTTTCCTCAGTGATGTTCTGAAATTCTGTCTCCTTAACCATCGAACTGGCGTTCAACTCTATCAGTGCAGTTTCCGACTTCTTCAGCTCCATTGCAAGTTCAGATTCCCCTTCACTTTGATAGATTTTTCTCAATATGCAATCTCAATCTGTCATTTTCCTCCGATATACTCTGTAATTCATTTTCTTTATTGGGTTTGATTCATCTCCAAGCTTCGTTAATCAATTTTGTTTAAGAGATAAGTTGGGTCTCCCTAGTTTTCGTTTTAGATGAGTTTTTTTTGTTTTGGAAGGCAGGATGTTGTCTGTCATTCCTCATTCGTAGTACTTTACATCTGGGAAATGTAGGATATTTACTTGTATTTCTCTTTATTTTTAATAAATCTTTTACCTCGCATTTGCGAGGTTTGATTAAAAAAAAAAAAAAAAAAAGTCTTCAACATGAGCCCTTGCTTCCTTCAGTTTTGATGTCCATTCAGCTTCCCTCTGACACGATTCAGATTTTGTAGATTCAACTTCATGATATGCACTTCTAATCTGCAGTGTGGTCTGAATATATTCTTCTTGGTACCTCATCTCAGCCGCATCTAATGCAGACCTCAATTGACTCACTTCAAATTCAAACAATTTAGGTCTTCTTTTAACTGTACTGTTTCTTCGTTTTCTTCATGTTCCAGATCAAGTTTTTGGCCATCAAAATAATTATAGGGGAAAAGCTATACCTCAAGAAAACGATTCCAATTCTTGCAGTTCTGCAGATCAAGTTTCGCAACATCCTTTCCATATCTACAAAGATAAGATCATTCAATATAATACCAAAAGCAGTATTGTCTTTGCCACTGAATAATAGATAGCAAGCAGCAGAAACCTTATTGCAGGTTGAATTAAAGAGCTAGCTATCATCAACTGATGGATCACCACCATCGGTGGAATTCCATGTACCACTAATTGTCATGAACGAGCAGTCTTTTTTAAGAATGGCAAACCTAATGATATTGTAGATATGGGGTATGTGATCATCAGAACTTTTCAGATGACAGCTCCGTCAAACCATTCTTGCTTATCCCACTCATCAAGATAATCACGATTATATGTATGAACAGAAACAAAACTGACAATATCAGGATCCTATGTATTAACAGAACAAAACCGACAAAGATCATGCTTAGAATTTTCAATTTGTTAAACGTAACCTCTAATTTGAAGAAGATTCCAAATAGTTCTCTATTCCAGGAATTGACACTGGTTAGTTAAACTGACACTGGCTAGGGTAACTTCAGGGTTGGCAGCGGTTCTGTGGAGGTACACTTAATTAACCTGTGCTTCGGGCCCTAGAGTAATGTCATACAAGGAGCTTTGAATTCTTTGAAGCATATAAAGCAAGGGCACCGGAAGAACACATGCATGCATATAATTCTGCATTGAACTATGAGTATGAAAAGGGGGCTCGAGGAATAGGAAGACAACAAACTTCACCAATATAGCTTGGCCATTTAATTAGTTTAATATAGATCTAACTTCACGTCTTCACAGCTTCACCCATGTCCTTGGTTGGACATATTAAGTACTTAACAAACTTAACTAACATCACCGGTATCATTCCATGAATACTGAAGCAGAACTGCAGAAGCACATTCAGCATTACAAACTTACTAATTTTTTTCTAAATTTAAAGTCCCACATTACAAAAAAGGAGTTGCCAGATATCCTTAAAAAGAAAATGAAATAACAAGGACAAAAATGCAAATAACTAAAGCATTGGACATTTTCTGTAAGGTCAAAAGATTGGCCTTGGGGCTCTTGGGCTTTGTTTGATCGAGGAGTTGTTTTTGCTAGATTTTTTATTCATTTATTTTGTTTTAAATTTTTATATTTATTTTCATTTTCTAACAGCAATAAAAGTGTATCCCGGCGGAGAGGTGGTGCGGTTGAGACGCCAACTAAAAACTTTCATAAGCTTGGGGTAATGTATGGAAGCACTTTAGGGAGCTGAGCGAAGGGAGTTTATATAGATTGATTCCGCATACACTAACGGGTGCGATCATACCAGCAATAATGCACCGGATCCCATCAGAACTCCGAAGTTAAGCTTGCTTGGGCGAGAGCAGTACTAGGATGGGTGACCTCCTGGGAAGTCCTCGTGTTGCACCCCTCTTTTTATGTTTTTTTTTTTTTTTGTTTCGGTTCATTAAGTTGCTTTTTTGATTTCGGCTACTTTGTCCATGTACTAATTCAATCCAACTCTTCGAAGGCTTGTGAGATTGAAGGAAAGCTCACCGGCCGCGGAGATTAGATATGTTAAGACGCAAAAGATTGGCCTTGGGCCTTGGGGCTCTTGGGCTTTGTTTGATCGAGGAGTTGTTTTTGCTAGATTTTTTATTCATTTATTTTGTTTTAAATTTTTATATTTATTTTCATTGTCTAACAGCAATAAAAGTGTATCCCGGCGGAGAGGTGGTGCGGTTGAGACGCCAACTAAAAACTTTCATAAGCTTGGGGTAATGTATGGAAGCACTTTAGGGAGCTGAGCGAAGGGAGTTTATATAGATTGATTCCGCATACACTAACGGGTGCGATCATACCAGCAATAATGCACCGGATCCCATCAGAACTCCGAAGTTAAGCTTGCTTGGGCGAGAGCAGTACTAGGATGGGTGACCTCCTGGGAAGTCCTCGTGTTGCACCCCTCTTTTTATGTTTTTTTTTTTTTTGTTTCGGTTCATTAAGTTGCTTTTTTGATTTCGGCTACTTTGTCCATGTACTAATTCAATCCAACTCTTCGAAGGCTTGTGAGATTGAAGGAAAGCTCACCGGCCGCGGAGATTAGATATGTTAAGACGCAAAAGATTGGCCTTGGGCCTTGGGGCTCTTGGGCTTTGTTTGATCGAGGAGTTGTTTTTGCTAGATTTTTTATTCATTTATTTTGTTTTAAATTTTTATATTTATTTTCATTTTCTAACAGCAATAAAAGTGTATCCCGGCGGAGAGGTGGTGCGGTTGAGACGCCAACTAAAAACTTTCATAAGCTTGGGGTAATGTATGGAAGCACTTTAGGGAGCTGAGCGAAGGGAGTTTATATAGATTGATTCCGCATGCACTAACGGGTGCGATCATACCAGCAATAATGCACCGGATCCCATCAGAACTCCGAAGTTAAGCTTGCTTGGGCGAGAGCAGTACTAGGATGGGTGACCTCCTGGGAAGTCCTCGTGTTGCACCCCTCTTTTTATGTTTTTTTTTTTTTTTGTTTCGGTTCATTAAGTTGCTTTTTTGATTTCGGCTACTTTGTCCATGTACTAATTCAATCCAACTCTTCGAAGGCTTGTGAGATTGAAGGAAAGCTCACCGGCCGCGGAGATTAGATATGTTAAGACGCAAAAGATTGGCCTTGGGCCTTGGGGCTCTTGGGCTTTGTTTGATCGAGGAGTTGTTTTTGCTAGATTTTTTATTCATTTATTTTGTTTTAAATTTTTATATTTATTTTCATTTTCTAACAGCAATAAAAGTGTATCCCGGCGGAGAGGTGGTGCGGTTGAGACGCCAACTAAAAACTTTCATAAGCTTGGGGTAATGTATGGAAGCACTTTAGGGAGCTGAGCGAAGGGAGTTTATATAGATTGATTCCGCATACACTAACGGGTGCGATCATACCAGCAATAATGCACCGGATCCCATCAGAACTCCGAAGTTAAGCTTGCTTGGGCGAGAGCAGTACTAGGATGGGTGACCTCCTGGGAAGTCCTCGTGTTGCACCCCTCTTTTTATGTTTTTTTTTTTTTTGTTTCGGTTCATTAAGTTGCTTTTTTGATTTCGGCTACTTTGTCCATGTACTAATTCAATCCAACTCTTCGAAGGCTTGTGAGATTGAAGGAAAGCTCACCGGCCGCGGAGATTAGATATGTTAAGACGCAAAAGATTGGCCTTGGGCCTTGGGGCTCTTGGGCTTTGTTTGATCGAGGAGTTGTTTTTGCTAGATTTTTTATTCATTTATTTTGTTTTAAATTTTTATATTTATTTTCATTGTCTAACAGCAATAAAAGTGTATCCCGGCGGAGAGGTGGTGCGGTTGAGACGCCAACTAAAAACTTTCATAAGCTTGGGGTAATGTATGGAAGCACTTTAGGGAGCTGAGCGAAGGGAGTTTATATAGATTGATTCCGCATGCACTAACGGGTGCGATCATACCAGCAATAATGCACCGGATCCCATCAGAACTCCGAAGTTAAGCTTGCTTGGGCGAGAGCAGTACTAGGATGGGTGACCTCCTGGGAAGTCCTCGTGTTGCACCCCTCTTTTTATGTTTTTTTTTTTTTTTGTTTCGGTTCATTAAGTTGCTTTTTTGATTTCGGCTACTTTGTCCATGTACTAATTCAATCCAACTCTTCGAAGGCTTGTGAGATTGAAGGAAAGCTCACCGGCCGCGGAGATTAGATATGTTAAGACGCAAAAGATTGGCCTTGGGCCTTGGGGCTCTTGGGCTTTGTTTGATCGAGGAGTTGTTTTTGCTAGATTTTTTATTCATTTATTTTGTTTTAAATTTTTATATTTATTTTCATTTTCTAACAGCAATAAAAGTGTATCCCGGCGGAGAGGTGGTGCGGTTGAGACGCCAACTAAAAACTTTCATAAGCTTGGGGTAATGTATGGAAGCACTTTAGGGAGCTGAGCGAAGGGAGTTTATATAGATTGATTCCGCATACACTAACGGGTGCGATCATACCAGCAATAATGCACCGGATCCCATCAGAACTCCGAAGTTAAGCTTGCTTGGGCGAGAGCAGTACTAGGATGGGTGACCTCCTGGGAAGTCCTCGTGTTGCACCCCTCTTTTTATGTTTTTTTTTTTTTTGTTTCGGTTCATTAAGTTGCTTTTTTGATTTCGGCTACTTTGTCCATGTACTAATTCAATCCAACTCTTCGAAGGCTTGTGAGATTGAAGGAAAGCTCACCGGCCGCGGAGATTAGATATGTTAAGACGCAAAAGATTGGCCTTGGGCCTTGGGGCTCTTGGGCTTTGTTTGATCGAGGAGTTGTTTTTGCTAGATTTTTTATTCATTTATTTTGTTTTAAATTTTTATATTTATTTTCATTGTCTAACAGCAATAAAAGTGTATCCCGGCGGAGAGGTGGTGCGGTTGAGACGCCAACTAAAAACTTTCATAAGCTTGGGGTAATGTATGGAAGCACTTTAGGGAGCTGAGCGAAGGGAGTTTATATAGATTGATTCCGCATACACTAACGGGTGCGATCATACCAGCAATAATGCACCGGATCCCATCAGAACTCCGAAGTTAAGCTTGCTTGGGCGAGAGCAGTACTAGGATGGGTGACCTCCTGGGAAGTCCTCGTGTTGCACCCCTCTTTTTATGTTTTTTTTTTTTTTGTTTCGGTTCATTAAGTTGCTTTTTTGATTTCGGCTACTTTGTCCATGTACTAATTCAATCCAACTCTTCGAAGGCTTGTGAGATTGAAGGAAAGCTCACCGGCCGCGGAGATTAGATATGTTAAGACGCAAAAGATTGGCCTTGGGCCTTGGGGCTCTTGGGCTTTGTTTGATCGAGGAGTTGTTTTTGCTAGATTTTTTATTCATTTATTTTGTTTTAAATTTTTATATTTATTTTCATTGTCTAACAGCAATAAAAGTGTATCCCGGCGGAGAGGTGGTGCGGTTGAGACGCCAACTAAAAACTTTCATAAGCTTGGGGTAATGTATGGAAGCACTTTAGGGAGCTGAGCGAAGGGAGTTTATATAGATTGATTCCGCATGCACTAACGGGTGCGATCATACCAGCAATAATGCACCGGATCCCATCAGAACTCCGAAGTTAAGCTTGCTTGGGCGAGAGCAGTACTAGGATGGGTGACCTCCTGGGAAGTCCTCGTGTTGCACCCCTCTTTTTATGTTTTTTTTTTTTTTTTGTTTCGGTTCATTAAGTTGCTTTTTTGATTTCGGCTACTTTGTCCATGTACTAATTCAATCCAACTCTTCGAAGGCTTGTGAGATTGAAGGAAAGCTCACCGGCCGCGGAGATTAGATATGTTAAGACGCAAAAGATTGGCCTTGGGCCTTGGGGCTCTTGGGCTTTGTTTGATCGAGGAGTTGTTTTTGCTAGATTTTTTATTCATTTATTTTGTTTTAAATTTTTATATTTATTTTCATTGTCTAACAGCAATAAAAGTGTATCCCGGCGGAGAGGTGGTGCGGTTGAGACGCCAACTAAAAACTTTCATAAGCTTGGGGTAATGTATGGAAGCACTTTAGGGAGCTGAGCGAAGGGAGTTTATATAGATTGATTCCGCATACACTAACGGGTGCGATCATACCAGCAATAATGCACCGGATCCCATCAGAACTCCGAAGTTAAGCTTGCTTGGGCGAGAGCAGTACTAGGATGGGTGACCTCCTGGGAAGTCCTCGTGTTGCACCCCTCTTTTTATGTTTTTTTTTTTTTTGTTTCGGTTCATTAAGTTGCTTTTTTGATTTCGGCTACTTTGTCCATGTACTAATTCAATCCAACTCTTCGAAGGCTTGTGAGATTGAAGGAAAGCTCACCGGCCGCGGAGATTAGATATGTTAAGACGCAAAAGATTGGCCTTGGGCCTTGGGGCTCTTGGGCTTTGTTTGATCGAGGAGTTGTTTTTGCTAGATTTTTTATTCATTTATTTTGTTTTAAATTTTTATATTTATTTTCATTGTCTAACAGCAATAAAAGTGTATCCCGGCGGAGAGGTGGTGCGGTTGAGACGCCAACTAAAAACTTTCATAAGCTTGGGGTAATGTATGGAAGCACTTTAGGGAGCTGAGCGAAGGGAGTTTATATAGATTGATTCCGCATGCACTAACGGGTGCGATCATACCAGCAATAATGCACCGGATCCCATCAGAACTCCGAAGTTAAGCTTGCTTGGGCGAGAGCAGTACTAGGATGGGTGACCTCCTGGGAAGTCCTCGTGTTGCACCCCTCTTTTTATGTTTTTTTTTTTTTTGTTTCGGTTCATTAAGTTGCTTTTTTGATTTCGGCTACTTTGTCCATGTACTAATTCAATCCAACTCTTCGAAGGCTTGTGAGATTGAAGGAAAGCTCACCGGCCGCGGAGATTAGATATGTTAAGACGCAAAAGATTGGCCTTGGGCCTTGGGGCTCTTGGGCTTTGTTTGATCGAGGAGTTGTTTTTGCTAGATTTTTTATTCATTTATTTTGTTTTAAATTTTTATATTTATTTTCATTTTCTAACAGCAATAAAAGTGTATCCCGGCGGAGAGGTGGTGCGGTTGAGACGCCAACTAAAAACTTTCATAAGCTTGGGGTAATGTATGGAAGCACTTTAGGGAGCTGAGCGAAGGGAGTTTATATAGATTGATTCCGCATGCACTAACGGGTGCGATCATACCAGCAATAATGCACCGGATCCCATCAGAACTCCGAAGTTAAGCTTGCTTGGGCGAGAGCAGTACTAGGATGGGTGACCTCCTGGGAAGTCCTCGTGTTGCACCCCTCTTTTTATGTTTTTTTTTTTTTTTGTTTCGGTTCATTAAGTTGCTTTTTTGATTTCGGCTACTTTGTCCATGTACTAATTCAATCCAACTCTTCGAAGGCTTGTGAGATTGAAGGAAAGCTCACCGGCCGCGGAGATTAGATATGTTAAGACGCAAAAGATTGGCCTTGGGCCTTGGGGCTCTTGGGCTTTGTTTGATCGAGGAGTTGTTTTTGCTAGATTTTTTATTCATTTATTTTGTTTTAAATTTTTATATTTATTTTCATTTTCTAACAGCAATAAAAGTGTATCCCGGCGGAGAGGTGGTGCGGTTGAGACGCCAACTAAAAACTTTCATAAGCTTGGGGTAATGTATGGAAGCACTTTAGGGAGCTGAGCGAAGGGAGTTTATATAGATTGATTCCGCATACACTAACGGGTGCGATCATACCAGCAATAATGCACCGGATCCCATCAGAACTCCGAAGTTAAGCTTGCTTGGGCGAGAGCAGTACTAGGATGGGTGACCTCCTGGGAAGTCCTCGTGTTGCACCCCTCTTTTTATGTTTTTTTTTTTTTTTTGTTTCGGTTCATTAAGTTGCTTTTTTGATTTCGGCTACTTTGTCCATGTACTAATTCAATCCAACTCTTCGAAGGCTTGTGAGATTGAAGGAAAGCTCACCGGCCGCGGAGATTAGATATGTTAAGACGCAAAAGATTGGCCTTGGGCCTTGGGGCTCTTGGGCTTTGTTTGATCGAGGAGTTGTTTTTGCTAGATTTTTTATTCATTTATTTTGTTTTAAATTTTTATATTTATTTTCATTGTCTAACAGCAATAAAAGTGTATCCCGGCGGAGAGGTGGTGCGGTTGAGACGCCAACTAAAAACTTTCATAAGCTTGGGGTAATGTATGGAAGCACTTTAGGGAGCTGAGCGAAGGGAGTTTATATAGATTGATTCCGCATACACTAACGGGTGCGATCATACCAGCAATAATGCACCGGATCCCATCAGAACTCCGAAGTTAAGCTTGCTTGGGCGAGAGCAGTACTAGGATGGGTGACCTCCTGGGAAGTCCTCGTGTTGCACCCCTCTTTTTATGTTTTTTTTTTTTTTGTTTCGGTTCATTAAGTTGCTTTTTTGATTTCGGCTACTTTGTCCATGTACTAATTCAATCCAACTCTTCGAAGGCTTGTGAGATTGAAGGAAAGCTCACCGGCCGCGGAGATTAGATATGTTAAGACGCAAAAGATTGGCCTTGGGCCTTGGGGCTCTTGGGCTTTGTTTGATCGAGGAGTTGTTTTTGCTAGATTTTTTATTCATTTATTTTGTTTTAAATTTTTATATTTATTTTCATTGTCTAACAGCAATAAAAGTGTATCCCGGCGGAGAGGTGGTGCGGTTGAGACGCCAACTAAAAACTTTCATAAGCTTGGGGTAATGTATGGAAGCACTTTAGGGAGCTGAGCGAAGGGAGTTTATATAGATTGATTCCGCATACACTAACGGGTGCGATCATACCAGCAATAATGCACCGGATCCCATCAGAACTCCGAAGTTAAGCTTGCTTGGGCGAGAGCAGTACTAGGATGGGTGACCTCCTGGGAAGTCCTCGTGTTGCACCCCTCTTTTTATGTTTTTTTTTTTTTTGTTTCGGTTCATTAAGTTGCTTTTTTGATTTCGGCTACTTTGTCCATGTACTAATTCAATCCAACTCTTCGAAGGCTTGTGAGATTGAAGGAAAGCTCACCGGCCGCGGAGATTAGATATGTTAAGACGCAAAAGATTGGCCTTGGGCCTTGGGGCTCTTGGGCTTTGTTTGATCGAGGAGTTGTTTTTGCTAGATTTTTTATTCATTTATTTTGTTTTAAATTTTTATATTTATTTTCATTGTCTAACAGCAATAAAAGTGTATCCCGGCGGAGAGGTGGTGCGGTTGAGACGCCAACTAAAAACTTTCATAAGCTTGGGGTAATGTATGGAAGCACTTTAGGGAGCTGAGCGAAGGGAGTTTATATAGATTGATTCCGCATGCACTAACGGGTGCGATCATACCAGCAATAATGCACCGGATCCCATCAGAACTCCGAAGTTAAGCTTGCTTGGGCGAGAGCAGTACTAGGATGGGTGACCTCCTGGGAAGTCCTCGTGTTGCACCCCTCTTTTTATGTTTTTTTTTTTTTTGTTTCGGTTCATTAAGTTGCTTTTTTGATTTCGGCTACTTTGTCCATGTACTAATTCAATCCAACTCTTCGAAGGCTTGTGAGATTGAAGGAAAGCTCACCGGCCGCGGAGATTAGATATGTTAAGACGCAAAAGATTGGCCTTGGGCCTTGGGGCTCTTGGGCTTTGTTTGATCGAGGAGTTGTTTTTGCTAGATTTTTTATTCATTTATTTTGTTTTAAATTTTTATATTTATTTTCATTTTCTAACAGCAATAAAAGTGTATCCCGGCGGAGAGGTGGTGCGGTTGAGACGCCAACTAAAAACTTTCATAAGCTTGGGGTAATGTATGGAAGCACTTTAGGGAGCTGAGCGAAGGGAGTTTATATAGATTGATTCCGCATGCACTAACGGGTGCGATCATACCAGCAATAATGCACCGGATCCCATCAGAACTCCGAAGTTAAGCTTGCTTGGGCGAGAGCAGTACTAGGATGGGTGACCTCCTGGGAAGTCCTCGTGTTGCACCCCTCTTTTTATGTTTTTTTTTTTTTTGTTTCGGTTCATTAAGTTGCTTTTTTGATTTCGGCTACTTTGTCCATGTACTAATTCAATCCAACTCTTCGAAGGCTTGTGAGATTGAAGGAAAGCTCACCGGCCGCGGAGATTAGATATGTTAAGACGCAAAAGATTGGCCTTGGGCCTTGGGGCTCTTGGGCTTTGTTTGATCGAGGAGTTGTTTTTGCTAGATTTTTTATTCATTTATTTTGTTTTAAATTTTTATATTTATTTTCATTTTCTAACAGCAATAAAAGTGTATCCCGGCGGAGAGGTGGTGCGGTTGAGACGCCAACTAAAAACTTTCATAAGCTTGGGGTAATGTATGGAAGCACTTTAGGGAGCTGAGCGAAGGGAGTTTATATAGATTGATTCCGCATGCACTAACGGGTGCGATCATACCAGCAATAATGCACCGGATCCCATCAGAACTCCGAAGTTAAGCTTGCTTGGGCGAGAGCAGTACTAGGATGGGTGACCTCCTGGGAAGTCCTCGTGTTGCACCCCTCTTTTTATGTTTTTTTTTTTTTTTGTTTCGGTTCATTAAGTTGCTTTTTTGATTTCGGCTACTTTGTCCATGTACTAATTCAATCCAACTCTTCGAAGGCTTGTGAGATTGAAGGAAAGCTCACCGGCCGCGGAGATTAGATATGTTAAGACGCAAAAGATTGGCCTTGGGCCTTGGGGCTCTTGGGCTTTGTTTGATCGAGGAGTTGTTTTTGCTAGATTTTTTATTCATTTATTTTGTTTTAAATTTTTATATTTATTTTCATTTTCTAACAGCAATAAAAGTGTATCCCGGCGGAGAGGTGGTGCGGTTGAGACGCCAACTAAAAACTTTCATAAGCTTGGGGTAATGTATGGAAGCACTTTAGGGAGCTGAGCGAAGGGAGTTTATATAGATTGATTCCGCATACACTAACGGGTGCGATCATACCAGCAATAATGCACCGGATCCCATCAGAACTCCGAAGTTAAGCTTGCTTGGGCGAGAGCAGTACTAGGATGGGTGACCTCCTGGGAAGTCCTCGTGTTGCACCCCTCTTTTTATGTTTTTTTTTTTTTTGTTTCGGTTCATTAAGTTGCTTTTTTGATTTCGGCTACTTTGTCCATGTACTAATTCAATCCAACTCTTCGAAGGCTTGTGAGATTGAAGGAAAGCTCACCGGCCGCGGAGATTAGATATGTTAAGACGCAAAAGATTGGCCTTGGGCCTTGGGGCTCTTGGGCTTTGTTTGATCGAGGAGTTGTTTTTGCTAGATTTTTTATTCATTTATTTTGTTTTAAATTTTTATATTTATTTTCATTGTCTAACAGCAATAAAAGTGTATCCCGGCGGAGAGGTGGTGCGGTTGAGACGCCAACTAAAAACTTTCATAAGCTTGGGGTAATGTATGGAAGCACTTTAGGGAGCTGAGCGAAGGGAGTTTATATAGATTGATTCCGCATGCACTAACGGGTGCGATCATACCAGCAATAATGCACCGGATCCCATCAGAACTCCGAAGTTAAGCTTGCTTGGGCGAGAGCAGTACTAGGATGGGTGACCTCCTGGGAAGTCCTCGTGTTGCACCCCTCTTTTTATGTTTTTTTTTTTTTTTTGTTTCGGTTCATTAAGTTGCTTTTTTGATTTCGGCTACTTTGTCCATGTACTAATTCAATCCAACTCTTCGAAGGCTTGTGAGATTGAAGGAAAGCTCACCGGCCGCGGAGATTAGATATGTTAAGACGCAAAAGATTGGCCTTGGGCCTTGGGGCTCTTGGGCTTTGTTTGATCGAGGAGTTGTTTTTGCTAGATTTTTTATTCATTTATTTTGTTTTAAATTTTTATATTTATTTTCATTGTCTAACAGCAATAAAAGTGTATCCCGGCGGAGAGGTGGTGCGGTTGAGACGCCAACTAAAAACTTTCATAAGCTTGGGGTAATGTATGGAAGCACTTTAGGGAGCTGAGCGAAGGGAGTTTATATAGATTGATTCCGCATACACTAACGGGTGCGATCATACCAGCAATAATGCACCGGATCCCATCAGAACTCCGAAGTTAAGCTTGCTTGGGCGAGAGCAGTACTAGGATGGGTGACCTCCTGGGAAGTCCTCGTGTTGCACCCCTCTTTTTATGTTTTTTTTTTTTTTGTTTCGGTTCATTAAGTTGCTTTTTTGATTTCGGCTACTTTGTCCATGTACTAATTCAATCCAACTCTTCGAAGGCTTGTGAGATTGAAGGAAAGCTCACCGGCCGCGGAGATTAGATATGTTAAGACGCAAAAGATTGGCCTTGGGCCTTGGGGCTCTTGGGCTTTGTTTGATCGAGGAGTTGTTTTTGCTAGATTTTTTATTCATTTATTTTGTTTTAAATTTTTATATTTATTTTCATTGTCTAACAGCAATAAAAGTGTATCCCGGCGGAGAGGTGGTGCGGTTGAGACGCCAACTAAAAACTTTCATAAGCTTGGGGTAATGTATGGAAGCACTTTAGGGAGCTGAGCGAAGGGAGTTTATATAGATTGATTCCGCATGCACTAACGGGTGCGATCATACCAGCAATAATGCACCGGATCCCATCAGAACTCCGAAGTTAAGCTTGCTTGGGCGAGAGCAGTACTAGGATGGGTGACCTCCTGGGAAGTCCTCGTGTTGCACCCCTCTTTTTATGTTTTTTTTTTTTTTGTTTCGGTTCATTAAGTTGCTTTTTTGATTTCGGCTACTTTGTCCATGTACTAATTCAATCCAACTCTTCGAAGGCTTGTGAGATTGAAGGAAAGCTCACCGGCCGCGGAGATTAGATATGTTAAGACGCAAAAGATTGGCCTTGGGCCTTGGGGCTCTTGGGCTTTGTTTGATCGAGGAGTTGTTTTTGCTAGATTTTTTATTCATTTATTTTGTTTTAAATTTTTATATTTATTTTCATTTTCTAACAGCAATAAAAGTGTATCCCGGCGGAGAGGTGGTGCGGTTGAGACGCCAACTAAAAACTTTCATAAGCTTGGGGTAATGTATGGAAGCACTTTAGGGAGCTGAGCGAAGGGAGTTTATATAGATTGATTCCGCATGCACTAACGGGTGCGATCATACCAGCAATAATGCACCGGATCCCATCAGAACTCCGAAGTTAAGCTTGCTTGGGCGAGAGCAGTACTAGGATGGGTGACCTCCTGGGAAGTCCTCGTGTTGCACCCCTCTTTTTATGTTTTTTTTTTTTTTTGTTTCGGTTCATTAAGTTGCTTTTTTGATTTCGGCTACTTTGTCCATGTACTAATTCAATCCAACTCTTCGAAGGCTTGTGAGATTGAAGGAAAGCTCACCGGCCGCGGAGATTAGATATGTTAAGACGCAAAAGATTGGCCTTGGGCCTTGGGGCTCTTGGGCTTTGTTTGATCGAGGAGTTGTTTTTGCTAGATTTTTTATTCATTTATTTTGTTTTAAATTTTTATATTTATTTTCATTTTCTAACAGCAATAAAAGTGTATCCCGGCGGAGAGGTGGTGCGGTTGAGACGCCAACTAAAAACTTTCATAAGCTTGGGGTAATGTATGGAAGCACTTTAGGGAGCTGAGCGAAGGGAGTTTATATAGATTGATTCCGCATACACTAACGGGTGCGATCATACCAGCAATAATGCACCGGATCCCATCAGAACTCCGAAGTTAAGCTTGCTTGGGCGAGAGCAGTACTAGGATGGGTGACCTCCTGGGAAGTCCTCGTGTTGCACCCCTCTTTTTATGTTTTTTTTTTTTTTTTGTTTCGGTTCATTAAGTTGCTTTTTTGATTTCGGCTACTTTGTCCATGTACTAATTCAATCCAACTCTTCGAAGGCTTGTGAGATTGAAGGAAAGCTCACCGGCCGCGGAGATTAGATATGTTAAGACGCAAAAGATTGGCCTTGGGCCTTGGGGCTCTTGGGCTTTGTTTGATCGAGGAGTTGTTTTTGCTAGATTTTTTATTCATTTATTTTGTTTTAAATTTTTATATTTATTTTCATTGTCTAACAGCAATAAAAGTGTATCCCGGCGGAGAGGTGGTGCGGTTGAGACGCCAACTAAAAACTTTCATAAGCTTGGGGTAATGTATGGAAGCACTTTAGGGAGCTGAGCGAAGGGAGTTTATATAGATTGATTCCGCATACACTAACGGGTGCGATCATACCAGCAATAATGCACCGGATCCCATCAGAACTCCGAAGTTAAGCTTGCTTGGGCGAGAGCAGTACTAGGATGGGTGACCTCCTGGGAAGTCCTCGTGTTGCACCCCTCTTTTTATGTTTTTTTTTTTTTTGTTTCGGTTCATTAAGTTGCTTTTTTGATTTCGGCTACTTTGTCCATGTACTAATTCAATCCAACTCTTCGAAGGCTTGTGAGATTGAAGGAAAGCTCACCGGCCGCGGAGATTAGATATGTTAAGACGCAAAAGATTGGCCTTGGGCCTTGGGGCTCTTGGGCTTTGTTTGATCGAGGAGTTGTTTTTGCTAGATTTTTTATTCATTTATTTTGTTTTAAATTTTTATATTTATTTTCATTGTCTAACAGCAATAAAAGTGTATCCCGGCGGAGAGGTGGTGCGGTTGAGACGCCAACTAAAAACTTTCATAAGCTTGGGGTAATGTATGGAAGCACTTTAGGGAGCTGAGCGAAGGGAGTTTATATAGATTGATTCCGCATGCACTAACGGGTGCGATCATACCAGCAATAATGCACCGGATCCCATCAGAACTCCGAAGTTAAGCTTGCTTGGGCGAGAGCAGTACTAGGATGGGTGACCTCCTGGGAAGTCCTCGTGTTGCACCCCTCTTTTTATGTTTTTTTTTTTTTTGTTTCGGTTCATTAAGTTGCTTTTTTGATTTCGGCTACTTTGTCCATGTACTAATTCAATCCAACTCTTCGAAGGCTTGTGAGATTGAAGGAAAGCTCACCGGCCGCGGAGATTAGATATGTTAAGACGCAAAAGATTGGCCTTGGGCCTTGGGGCTCTTGGGCTTTGTTTGATCGAGGAGTTGTTTTTGCTAGATTTTTTATTCATTTATTTTGTTTTAAATTTTTATATTTATTTTCATTTTCTAACAGCAATAAAAGTGTATCCCGGCGGAGAGGTGGTGCGGTTGAGACGCCAACTAAAAACTTTCATAAGCTTGGGGTAATGTATGGAAGCACTTTAGGGAGCTGAGCGAAGGGAGTTTATATAGATTGATTCCGCATGCACTAACGGGTGCGATCATACCAGCAATAATGCACCGGATCCCATCAGAACTCCGAAGTTAAGCTTGCTTGGGCGAGAGCAGTACTAGGATGGGTGACCTCCTGGGAAGTCCTCGTGTTGCACCCCTCTTTTTATGTTTTTTTTTTTTTTGTTTCGGTTCATTAAGTTGCTTTTTTGATTTCGGCTACTTTGTCCATGTACTAATTCAATCCAACTCTTCGAAGGCTTGTGAGATTGAAGGAAAGCTCACCGGCCGCGGAGATTAGATATGTTAAGACGCAAAAGATTGGCCTTGGGCCTTGGGGCTCTTGGGCTTTGTTTGATCGAGGAGTTGTTTTTGCTAGATTTTTTATTCATTTATTTTGTTTTAAATTTTTATATTTATTTTCATTTTCTAACAGCAATAAAAGTGTATCCCGGCGGAGAGGTGGTGCGGTTGAGACGCCAACTAAAAACTTTCATAAGCTTGGGGTAATGTATGGAAGCACTTTAGGGAGCTGAGCGAAGGGAGTTTATATAGATTGATTCCGCATGCACTAACGGGTGCGATCATACCAGCAATAATGCACCGGATCCCATCAGAACTCCGAAGTTAAGCTTGCTTGGGCGAGAGCAGTACTAGGATGGGTGACCTCCTGGGAAGTCCTCGTGTTGCACCCCTCTTTTTATGTTTTTTTTTTTTTTTGTTTCGGTTCATTAAGTTGCTTTTTTGATTTCGGCTACTTTGTCCATGTACTAATTCAATCCAACTCTTCGAAGGCTTGTGAGATTGAAGGAAAGCTCACCGGCCGCGGAGATTAGATATGTTAAGACGCAAAAGATTGGCCTTGGGCCTTGGGGCTCTTGGGCTTTGTTTGATCGAGGAGTTGTTTTTGCTAGATTTTTTATTCATTTATTTTGTTTTAAATTTTTATATTTATTTTCATTTTCTAACAGCAATAAAAGTGTATCCCGGCGGAGAGGTGGTGCGGTTGAGACGCCAACTAAAAACTTTCATAAGCTTGGGGTAATGTATGGAAGCACTTTAGGGAGCTGAGCGAAGGGAGTTTATATAGATTGATTCCGCATACACTAACGGGTGCGATCATACCAGCAATAATGCACCGGATCCCATCAGAACTCCGAAGTTAAGCTTGCTTGGGCGAGAGCAGTACTAGGATGGGTGACCTCCTGGGAAGTCCTCGTGTTGCACCCCTCTTTTTATGTTTTTTTTTTTTTTGTTTCGGTTCATTAAGTTGCTTTTTTGATTTCGGCTACTTTGTCCATGTACTAATTCAATCCAACTCTTCGAAGGCTTGTGAGATTGAAGGAAAGCTCACCGGCCGCGGAGATTAGATATGTTAAGACGCAAAAGATTGGCCTTGGGCCTTGGGGCTCTTGGGCTTTGTTTGATCGAGGAGTTGTTTTTGCTAGATTTTTTATTCATTTATTTTGTTTTAAATTTTTATATTTATTTTCATTGTCTAACAGCAATAAAAGTGTATCCCGGCGGAGAGGTGGTGCGGTTGAGACGCCAACTAAAAACTTTCATAAGCTTGGGGTAATGTATGGAAGCACTTTAGGGAGCTGAGCGAAGGGAGTTTATATAGATTGATTCCGCATGCACTAACGGGTGCGATCATACCAGCAATAATGCACCGGATCCCATCAGAACTCCGAAGTTAAGCTTGCTTGGGCGAGAGCAGTACTAGGATGGGTGACCTCCTGGGAAGTCCTCGTGTTGCACCCCTCTTTTTATGTTTTTTTTTTTTTTTTGTTTCGGTTCATTAAGTTGCTTTTTTGATTTCGGCTACTTTGTCCATGTACTAATTCAATCCAACTCTTCGAAGGCTTGTGAGATTGAAGGAAAGCTCACCGGCCGCGGAGATTAGATATGTTAAGACGCAAAAGATTGGCCTTGGGCCTTGGGGCTCTTGGGCTTTGTTTGATCGAGGAGTTGTTTTTGCTAGATTTTTTATTCATTTATTTTGTTTTAAATTTTTATATTTATTTTCATTGTCTAACAGCAATAAAAGTGTATCCCGGCGGAGAGGTGGTGCGGTTGAGACGCCAACTAAAAACTTTCATAAGCTTGGGGTAATGTATGGAAGCACTTTAGGGAGCTGAGCGAAGGGAGTTTATATAGATTGATTCCGCATACACTAACGGGTGCGATCATACCAGCAATAATGCACCGGATCCCATCAGAACTCCGAAGTTAAGCTTGCTTGGGCGAGAGCAGTACTAGGATGGGTGACCTCCTGGGAAGTCCTCGTGTTGCACCCCTCTTTTTATGTTTTTTTTTTTTTTGTTTCGGTTCATTAAGTTGCTTTTTTGATTTCGGCTACTTTGTCCATGTACTAATTCAATCCAACTCTTCGAAGGCTTGTGAGATTGAAGGAAAGCTCACCGGCCGCGGAGATTAGATATGTTAAGACGCAAAAGATTGGCCTTGGGCCTTGGGGCTCTTGGGCTTTGTTTGATCGAGGAGTTGTTTTTGCTAGATTTTTTATTCATTTATTTTGTTTTAAATTTTTATATTTATTTTCATTGTCTAACAGCAATAAAAGTGTATCCCGGCGGAGAGGTGGTGCGGTTGAGACGCCAACTAAAAACTTTCATAAGCTTGGGGTAATGTATGGAAGCACTTTAGGGAGCTGAGCGAAGGGAGTTTATATAGATTGATTCCGCATGCACTAACGGGTGCGATCATACCAGCAATAATGCACCGGATCCCATCAGAACTCCGAAGTTAAGCTTGCTTGGGCGAGAGCAGTACTAGGATGGGTGACCTCCTGGGAAGTCCTCGTGTTGCACCCCTCTTTTTATGTTTTTTTTTTTTTTGTTTCGGTTCATTAAGTTGCTTTTTTGATTTCGGCTACTTTGTCCATGTACTAATTCAATCCAACTCTTCGAAGGCTTGTGAGATTGAAGGAAAGCTCACCGGCCGCGGAGATTAGATATGTTAAGACGCAAAAGATTGGCCTTGGGCCTTGGGGCTCTTGGGCTTTGTTTGATCGAGGAGTTGTTTTTGCTAGATTTTTTATTCATTTATTTTGTTTTAAATTTTTATATTTATTTTCATTTTCTAACAGCAATAAAAGTGTATCCCGGCGGAGAGGTGGTGCGGTTGAGACGCCAACTAAAAACTTTCATAAGCTTGGGGTAATGTATGGAAGCACTTTAGGGAGCTGAGCGAAGGGAGTTTATATAGATTGATTCCGCATGCACTAACGGGTGCGATCATACCAGCAATAATGCACCGGATCCCATCAGAACTCCGAAGTTAAGCTTGCTTGGGCGAGAGCAGTACTAGGATGGGTGACCTCCTGGGAAGTCCTCGTGTTGCACCCCTCTTTTTATGTTTTTTTTTTTTTTTGTTTCGGTTCATTAAGTTGCTTTTTTGATTTCGGCTACTTTGTCCATGTACTAATTCAATCCAACTCTTCGAAGGCTTGTGAGATTGAAGGAAAGCTCACCGGCCGCGGAGATTAGATATGTTAAGACGCAAAAGATTGGCCTTGGGCCTTGGGGCTCTTGGGCTTTGTTTGATCGAGGAGTTGTTTTTGCTAGATTTTTTATTCATTTATTTTGTTTTAAATTTTTATATTTATTTTCATTTTCTAACAGCAATAAAAGTGTATCCCGGCGGAGAGGTGGTGCGGTTGAGACGCCAACTAAAAACTTTCATAAGCTTGGGGTAATGTATGGAAGCACTTTAGGGAGCTGAGCGAAGGGAGTTTATATAGATTGATTCCGCATACACTAACGGGTGCGATCATACCAGCAATAATGCACCGGATCCCATCAGAACTCCGAAGTTAAGCTTGCTTGGGCGAGAGCAGTACTAGGATGGGTGACCTCCTGGGAAGTCCTCGTGTTGCACCCCTCTTTTTATGTTTTTTTTTTTTTTTTGTTTCGGTTCATTAAGTTGCTTTTTTGATTTCGGCTACTTTGTCCATGTACTAATTCAATCCAACTCTTCGAAGGCTTGTGAGATTGAAGGAAAGCTCACCGGCCGCGGAGATTAGATATGTTAAGACGCAAAAGATTGGCCTTGGGCCTTGGGGCTCTTGGGCTTTGTTTGATCGAGGAGTTGTTTTTGCTAGATTTTTTATTCATTTATTTTGTTTTAAATTTTTATATTTATTTTCATTGTCTAACAGCAATAAAAGTGTATCCCGGCGGAGAGGTGGTGCGGTTGAGACGCCAACTAAAAACTTTCATAAGCTTGGGGTAATGTATGGAAGCACTTTAGGGAGCTGAGCGAAGGGAGTTTATATAGATTGATTCCGCATACACTAACGGGTGCGATCATACCAGCAATAATGCACCGGATCCCATCAGAACTCCGAAGTTAAGCTTGCTTGGGCGAGAGCAGTACTAGGATGGGTGACCTCCTGGGAAGTCCTCGTGTTGCACCCCTCTTTTTATGTTTTTTTTTTTTTTGTTTCGGTTCATTAAGTTGCTTTTTTGATTTCGGCTACTTTGTCCATGTACTAATTCAATCCAACTCTTCGAAGGCTTGTGAGATTGAAGGAAAGCTCACCGGCCGCGGAGATTAGATATGTTAAGACGCAAAAGATTGGCCTTGGGCCTTGGGGCTCTTGGGCTTTGTTTGATCGAGGAGTTGTTTTTGCTAGATTTTTTATTCATTTATTTTGTTTTAAATTTTTATATTTATTTTCATTGTCTAACAGCAATAAAAGTGTATCCCGGCGGAGAGGTGGTGCGGTTGAGACGCCAACTAAAAACTTTCATAAGCTTGGGGTAATGTATGGAAGCACTTTAGGGAGCTGAGCGAAGGGAGTTTATATAGATTGATTCCGCATGCACTAACGGGTGCGATCATACCAGCAATAATGCACCGGATCCCATCAGAACTCCGAAGTTAAGCTTGCTTGGGCGAGAGCAGTACTAGGATGGGTGACCTCCTGGGAAGTCCTCGTGTTGCACCCCTCTTTTTATGTTTTTTTTTTTTTTGTTTCGGTTCATTAAGTTGCTTTTTTGATTTCGGCTACTTTGTCCATGTACTAATTCAATCCAACTCTTCGAAGGCTTGTGAGATTGAAGGAAAGCTCACCGGCCGCGGAGATTAGATATGTTAAGACGCAAAAGATTGGCCTTGGGCCTTGGGGCTCTTGGGCTTTGTTTGATCGAGGAGTTGTTTTTGCTAGATTTTTTATTCATTTATTTTGTTTTAAATTTTTATATTTATTTTCATTTTCTAACAGCAATAAAAGTGTATCCCGGCGGAGAGGTGGTGCGGTTGAGACGCCAACTAAAAACTTTCATAAGCTTGGGGTAATGTATGGAAGCACTTTAGGGAGCTGAGCGAAGGGAGTTTATATAGATTGATTCCGCATGCACTAACGGGTGCGATCATACCAGCAATAATGCACCGGATCCCATCAGAACTCCGAAGTTAAGCTTGCTTGGGCGAGAGCAGTACTAGGATGGGTGACCTCCTGGGAAGTCCTCGTGTTGCACCCCTCTTTTTATGTTTTTTTTTTTTTTGTTTCGGTTCATTAAGTTGCTTTTTTGATTTCGGCTACTTTGTCCATGTACTAATTCAATCCAACTCTTCGAAGGCTTGTGAGATTGAAGGAAAGCTCACCGGCCGCGGAGATTAGATATGTTAAGACGCAAAAGATTGGCCTTGGGCCTTGGGGCTCTTGGGCTTTGTTTGATCGAGGAGTTGTTTTTGCTAGATTTTTTATTCATTTATTTTGTTTTAAATTTTTATATTTATTTTCATTTTCTAACAGCAATAAAAGTGTATCCCGGCGGAGAGGTGGTGCGGTTGAGACGCCAACTAAAAACTTTCATAAGCTTGGGGTAATGTATGGAAGCACTTTAGGGAGCTGAGCGAAGGGAGTTTATATAGATTGATTCCGCATGCACTAACGGGTGCGATCATACCAGCAATAATGCACCGGATCCCATCAGAACTCCGAAGTTAAGCTTGCTTGGGCGAGAGCAGTACTAGGATGGGTGACCTCCTGGGAAGTCCTCGTGTTGCACCCCTCTTTTTATGTTTTTTTTTTTTTTTGTTTCGGTTCATTAAGTTGCTTTTTTGATTTCGGCTACTTTGTCCATGTACTAATTCAATCCAACTCTTCGAAGGCTTGTGAGATTGAAGGAAAGCTCACCGGCCGCGGAGATTAGATATGTTAAGACGCAAAAGATTGGCCTTGGGCCTTGGGGCTCTTGGGCTTTGTTTGATCGAGGAGTTGTTTTTGCTAGATTTTTTATTCATTTATTTTGTTTTAAATTTTTATATTTATTTTCATTTTCTAACAGCAATAAAAGTGTATCCCGGCGGAGAGGTGGTGCGGTTGAGACGCCAACTAAAAACTTTCATAAGCTTGGGGTAATGTATGGAAGCACTTTAGGGAGCTGAGCGAAGGGAGTTTATATAGATTGATTCCGCATACACTAACGGGTGCGATCATACCAGCAATAATGCACCGGATCCCATCAGAACTCCGAAGTTAAGCTTGCTTGGGCGAGAGCAGTACTAGGATGGGTGACCTCCTGGGAAGTCCTCGTGTTGCACCCCTCTTTTTATGTTTTTTTTTTTTTTGTTTCGGTTCATTAAGTTGCTTTTTTGATTTCGGCTACTTTGTCCATGTACTAATTCAATCCAACTCTTCGAAGGCTTGTGAGATTGAAGGAAAGCTCACCGGCCGCGGAGATTAGATATGTTAAGACGCAAAAGATTGGCCTTGGGCCTTGGGGCTCTTGGGCTTTGTTTGATCGAGGAGTTGTTTTTGCTAGATTTTTTATTCATTTATTTTGTTTTAAATTTTTATATTTATTTTCATTGTCTAACAGCAATAAAAGTGTATCCCGGCGGAGAGGTGGTGCGGTTGAGACGCCAACTAAAAACTTTCATAAGCTTGGGGTAATGTATGGAAGCACTTTAGGGAGCTGAGCGAAGGGAGTTTATATAGATTGATTCCGCATGCACTAACGGGTGCGATCATACCAGCAATAATGCACCGGATCCCATCAGAACTCCGAAGTTAAGCTTGCTTGGGCGAGAGCAGTACTAGGATGGGTGACCTCCTGGGAAGTCCTCGTGTTGCACCCCTCTTTTTATGTTTTTTTTTTTTTTGTTTCGGTTCATTAAGTTGCTTTTTTGATTTCGGCTACTTTGTCCATGTACTAATTCAATCCAACTCTTCGAAGGCTTGTGAGATTGAAGGAAAGCTCACCGGCCGCGGAGATTAGATATGTTAAGACGCAAAAGATTGGCCTTGGGCCTTGGGGCTCTTGGGCTTTGTTTGATCGAGGAGTTGTTTTTGCTAGATTTTTTATTCATTTATTTTGTTTTAAATTTTTATATTTATTTTCATTTTCTAACAGCAATAAAAGTGTATCCCGGCGGAGAGGTGGTGCGGTTGAGACGCCAACTAAAAACTTTCATAAGCTTGGGGTAATGTATGGAAGCACTTTAGGGAGCTGAGCGAAGGGAGTTTATATAGATTGATTCCGCATGCACTAACGGGTGCGATCATACCAGCAATAATGCACCGGATCCCATCAGAACTCCGAAGTTAAGCTTGCTTGGGCGAGAGCAGTACTAGGATGGGTGACCTCCTGGGAAGTCCTCGTGTTGCACCCCTCTTTTTATGTTTTTTTTTTTTTTGTTTCGGTTCATTAAGTTGCTTTTTTGATTTCGGCTACTTTGTCCATGTACTAATTCAATCCAACTCTTCGAAGGCTTGTGAGATTGAAGGAAAGCTCACCGGCCGCGGAGATTAGATATGTTAAGACGCAAAAGATTGGCCTTGGGCCTTGGGGCTCTTGGGCTTTGTTTGATCGAGGAGTTGTTTTTGCTAGATTTTTTATTCATTTATTTTGTTTTAAATTTTTATATTTATTTTCATTTTCTAACAGCAATAAAAGTGTATCCCGGCGGAGAGGTGGTGCGGTTGAGACGCCAACTAAAAACTTTCATAAGCTTGGGGTAATGTATGGAAGCACTTTAGGGAGCTGAGCGAAGGGAGTTTATATAGATTGATTCCGCATGCACTAACGGGTGCGATCATACCAGCAATAATGCACCGGATCCCATCAGAACTCCGAAGTTAAGCTTGCTTGGGCGAGAGCAGTACTAGGATGGGTGACCTCCTGGGAAGTCCTCGTGTTGCACCCCTCTTTTTATGTTTTTTTTTTTTTTTGTTTCGGTTCATTAAGTTGCTTTTTTGATTTCGGCTACTTTGTCCATGTACTAATTCAATCCAACTCTTCGAAGGCTTGTGAGATTGAAGGAAAGCTCACCGGCCGCGGAGATTAGATATGTTAAGACGCAAAAGATTGGCCTTGGGCCTTGGGGCTCTTGGGCTTTGTTTGATCGAGGAGTTGTTTTTGCTAGATTTTTTATTCATTTATTTTGTTTTAAATTTTTATATTTATTTTCATTTTCTAACAGCAATAAAAGTGTATCCCGGCGGAGAGGTGGTGCGGTTGAGACGCCAACTAAAAACTTTCATAAGCTTGGGGTAATGTATGGAAGCACTTTAGGGAGCTGAGCGAAGGGAGTTTATATAGATTGATTCCGCATACACTAACGGGTGCGATCATACCAGCAATAATGCACCGGATCCCATCAGAACTCCGAAGTTAAGCTTGCTTGGGCGAGAGCAGTACTAGGATGGGTGACCTCCTGGGAAGTCCTCGTGTTGCACCCCTCTTTTTATGTTTTTTTTTTTTTTGTTTCGGTTCATTAAGTTGCTTTTTTGATTTCGGCTACTTTGTCCATGTACTAATTCAATCCAACTCTTCGAAGGCTTGTGAGATTGAAGGAAAGCTCACCGGCCGCGGAGATTAGATATGTTAAGACGCAAAAGATTGGCCTTGGGCCTTGGGGCTCTTGGGCTTTGTTTGATCGAGGAGTTGTTTTTGCTAGATTTTTTATTCATTTATTTTGTTTTAAATTTTTATATTTATTTTCATTGTCTAACAGCAATAAAAGTGTATCCCGGCGGAGAGGTGGTGCGGTTGAGACGCCAACTAAAAACTTTCATAAGCTTGGGGTAATGTATGGAAGCACTTTAGGGAGCTGAGCGAAGGGAGTTTATATAGATTGATTCCGCATGCACTAACGGGTGCGATCATACCAGCAATAATGCACCGGATCCCATCAGAACTCCGAAGTTAAGCTTGCTTGGGCGAGAGCAGTACTAGGATGGGTGACCTCCTGGGAAGTCCTCGTGTTGCACCCCTCTTTTTATGTTTTTTTTTTTTTTTTGTTTCGGTTCATTAAGTTGCTTTTTTGATTTCGGCTACTTTGTCCATGTACTAATTCAATCCAACTCTTCGAAGGCTTGTGAGATTGAAGGAAAGCTCACCGGCCGCGGAGATTAGATATGTTAAGACGCAAAAGATTGGCCTTGGGCCTTGGGGCTCTTGGGCTTTGTTTGATCGAGGAGTTGTTTTTGCTAGATTTTTTATTCATTTATTTTGTTTTAAATTTTTATATTTATTTTCATTTTCTAACAGCAATAAAAGTGTATCCCGGCGGAGAGGTGGTGCGGTTGAGACGCCAACTAAAAACTTTCATAAGCTTGGGGTAATGTATGGAAGCACTTTAGGGAGCTGAGCGAAGGGAGTTTATATAGATTGATTCCGCATACACTAACGGGTGCGATCATACCAGCAATAATGCACCGGATCCCATCAGAACTCCGAAGTTAAGCTTGCTTGGGCGAGAGCAGTACTAGGATGGGTGACCTCCTGGGAAGTCCTCGTGTTGCACCCCTCTTTTTATGTTTTTTTTTTTTTTTTGTTTCGGTTCATTAAGTTGCTTTTTTGATTTCGGCTACTTTGTCCATGTACTAATTCAATCCAACTCTTCGAAGGCTTGTGAGATTGAAGGAAAGCTCACCGGCCGCGGAGATTAGATATGTTAAGACGCAAAAGATTGGCCTTGGGCCTTGGGGCTCTTGGGCTTTGTTTGATCGAGGAGTTGTTTTTGCTAGATTTTTTATTCATTTATTTTGTTTTAAATTTTTATATTTATTTTCATTTTCTAACAGCAATAAAAGTGTATCCCGGCGGAGAGGTGGTGCGGTTGAGACGCCAACTAAAAACTTTCATAAGCTTGGGGTAATGTATGGAAGCACTTTAGGGAGCTGAGCGAAGGGAGTTTATATAGATTGATTCCGCATACACTAACGGGTGCGATCATACCAGCAATAATGCACCGGATCCCATCAGAACTCCGAAGTTAAGCTTGCTTGGGCGAGAGCAGTACTAGGATGGGTGACCTCTTGGGAAGTCCTCGTGTTGCACCCCTCTTTTTATGTTTTTTTTTTTTTTTTGTTTCGGTTCATTAAGTTGCTTTTTTGATTTCGGCTACTTTGTCCATGTACTAATTCAATCCAACTCTTCGAAGGCTTGTGAGATTGAAGGAAAGCTCACCGGCCGCGGAGATTAGATATGTTAAGACGCAAAAGATTGGCCTTGGGCCTTGGGGCTCTTGGGCTTTGTTTGATCGAGGAGTTGTTTTTGCTAGATTTTTTATTCATTTATTTTGTTTTAAATTTTTATATTTATTTTCATTTTCTAACAGCAATAAAAGTGTATCCCGGCGGAGAGGTGGTGCGGTTGAGACGCCAACTAAAAACTTTCATAAGCTTGGGGTAATGTATGGAAGCACTTTAGGGAGCTGAGCGAAGGGAGTTTATATAGATTGATTCCGCATACACTAACGGGTGCGATCATACCAGCAATAATGCACCGGATCCCATCAGAACTCCGAAGTTAAGCTTGCTTGGGCGAGAGCAGTACTAGGATGGGTGACCTCCTGGGAAGTCCTCGTGTTGCACCCCTCTTTTTATGTTTTTTTTTTTTTTTTGTTTCGGTTCATTAAGTTGCTTTTTTGATTTCGGCTACTTTGTCCATGTACTAATTCAATCCAACTCTTCGAAGGCTTGTGAGATTGAAGGAAAGCTCACCGGCCGCGGAGATTAGATATGTTAAGACGCAAAAGATTGGCCTTGGGCCTTGGGGCTCTTGGGCTTTGTTTGATCGAGGAGTTGTTTTTGCTAGATTTTTTATTCATTTATTTTGTTTTAAATTTTTATATTTATTTTCATTTTCTAACAGCAATAAAAGTGTATCCCGGCGGAGAGGTGGTGCGGTTGAGACGCCAACTAAAAACTTTCATAAGCTTGGGGTAATGTATGGAAGCACTTTAGGGAGCTGAGCGAAGGGAGTTTATATAGATTGATTCCGCATACACTAACGGGTGCGATCATACCAGCAATAATGCACCGGATCCCATCAGAACTCCGAAGTTAAGCTTGCTTGGGCGAGAGCAGTACTAGGATGGGTGACCTCCTGGGAAGTCCTCGTGTTGCACCCCTCTTTTTATGTTTTTTTTTTTTTTTTTGTTTCGGTTCATTAAGTTGCTTTTTTGATTTCGGCTACTTTGTCCATGTACTAATTCAATCCAACTCTTCGAAGGCTTGTGAGATTGAAGGAAAGCTCACCGGCCGCGGAGATTAGATATGTTAAGACGCAAAAGATTGGCCTTGGGCCTTGGGGCTCTTGGGCTTTGTTTGATCGAGGAGTTGTTTTTGCTAGATTTTTTATTCATTTATTTTGTTTTAAATTTTTATATTTATTTTCATTTTCTAACAGCAATAAAAGTGTATCCCGGCGGAGAGGTGGTGCGGTTGAGACGCCAACTAAAAACTTTCATAAGCTTGGGGTAATGTATGGAAGCACTTTAGGGAGCTGAGCGAAGGGAGTTTATATAGATTGATTCCGCATACACTAACGGGTGCGATCATACCAGCAATAATGCACCGGATCCCATCAGAACTCCGAAGTTAAGCTTGCTTGGGCGAGAGCAGTACTAGGATGGGTGACCTCCTGGGAAGTCCTCGTGTTGCACCCCTCTTTTTATGTTTTTTTTTTTTTTTTTGTTTCGGTTCATTAAGTTGCTTTTTTGATTTCGGCTACTTTGTCCATGTACTAATTCAATCCAACTCTTCGAAGGCTTGTGAGATTGAAGGAAAGCTCACCGGCCGCGGAGATTAGATATGTTAAGACGCAAAAGATTGGCCTTGGGCCTTGGGGCTCTTGGGCTTTGTTTGATCGAGGAGTTGTTTTTGCTAGATTTTTTATTCATTTATTTTGTTTTAAATTTTTATATTTATTTTCATTTTCTAACAGCAATAAAAGTGTATCCCGGCGGAGAGGTGGTGCGGTTGAGACGCCAACTAAAAACTTTCATAAGCTTGGGGTAATGTATGGAAGCACTTTAGGGAGCTGAGCGAAGGGAGTTTATATAGATTGATTCCGCATACACTAACGGGTGCGATCATACCAGCAATAATGCACCGGATCCCATCAGAACTCCGAAGTTAAGCTTGCTTGGGCGAGAGCAGTACTAGGATGGGTGACCTCCTGGGAAGTCCTCGTGTTGCACCCCTCTTTTTATGTTTTTTTTTTTTTTTTTGTTTCGGTTCATTAAGTTGCTTTTTTGATTTCGGCTACTTTGTCCATGTACTAATTCAATCCAACTCTTCGAAGGCTTGTGAGATTGAAGGAAAGCTCACCGGCCGCGGAGATTAGATATGTTAAGACGCAAAAGATTGGCCTTGGGCCTTGGGGCTCTTGGGCTTTGTTTGATCGAGGAGTTGTTTTTGCTAGATTTTTTATTCATTTATTTTGTTTTAAATTTTTATATTTATTTTCATTTTCTAACAGCAATAAAAGTGTATCCCGGCGGAGAGGTGGTGCGGTTGAGACGCCAACTAAAAACTTTCATAAGCTTGGGGTAATGTATGGAAGCACTTTAGGGAGCTGAGCGAAGGGAGTTTATATAGATTGATTCCGCATACACTAACGGGTGCGATCATACCAGCAATAATGCACCGGATCCCATCAGAACTCCGAAGTTAAGCTTGCTTGGGCGAGAGCAGTACTAGGATGGGTGACCTCCTGGGAAGTCCTCGTGTTGCACCCCTCTTTTTATGTTTTTTTTTTTTTTTTTTTGTTTCGGTTCATTAAGTTGTTTTTTTGATTTCGGCTACTTTGTCCATGTACTAATTCAATCCAACTCTTCGAAGGCTTGTGAGATTGAAGGAAAGCTCACCGGCCGCGGAGATTAGATATGTTAAGACGCAAAAGATTGGCCTTGGGCCTTGGGGCTCTTGGGCTTTGTTTGATCGAGGAGTTGTTTTTGCTAGATTTTTTATTCATTTATTTTGTTTTAAATTTTTATATTTATTTTCATTTTCTAACAGCAATAAAAGTGTATCCCGGCGGAGAGGTGGTGCGGTTGAGACGCCAACTAAAAACTTTCATAAGCTTGGGGTAATGTATGGAAGCACTTTAGGGAGCTGAGCGAAGGGAGTTTATATAGATTGATTCCGCATACACTAACGGGTGCGATCATACAAGCAATAATGCACCGGATCCCATCAGAACTCCGAAGTTAAGCTTGCTTGGGCGAGAGCAGTACTAGGATGGGTGACCTCCTGGGAAGTCCTCGTGTTGCACCCCTCTTTTTATGTTTTTTTTTTTTTTTTGTTTCGGTTCATTAAGTTGCTTTTTTGATTTCGGCTACTTTGTCCATGTACTAATTCAATCCAACTCTTCGAAGGCTTGTGAGATTGAAGGAAAGCTCACCGGCCGCGGAGATTAGATATGTTAAGACGCAAAAGATTGGCCTTGGGCCTTGGGGCTCTTGGGCTTTGTTTGATCGAGGAGTTGTTTTTGCTAGATTTTTTATTCATTTATTTTGTTTTAAATTTTTATATTTATTTTCATTTTCTAACAGCAATAAAAGTGTATCCCGGCGGAGAGGTGGTGCGGTTGAGACGCCAACTAAAAACTTTCATAAGCTTGGGGTAATGTATGGAAGCACTTTAGGGAGCTGAGCGAAGGGAGTTTATATAGATTGATTCCGCATACACTAACGGGTGCGATCATACCAGCAATAATGCATCGGATCCCATCAGAACTCCGAAGTTAAGCTTGCTTGGGCGAGAGCAGTACTAGGATGGGTGACCTCCTGGGAAGTCCTCGTGTTGCACCCCTCTTTTTATGTTTTTTTTTTTTTTTTTGTTTCGGTTCATTAAGTTGCTTTTTTGATTTCGGCTACTTTGTCCATGTACTAATTCAATCCAACTCTTCGAAGGCTTGTGAGATTGAAGGAAAGCTCACCGGCCGCGGAGATTAGATATGTTAAGACGCAAAAGATTGGCCTTGGGCCTTGGGGCTCTTGGGCTTTGTTTGATCGAGGAGTTGTTTTTGCTAGATTTTTTATTCATTTATTTTGTTTTAAATTTTTATATTTATTTTCATTTTCTAACAGCAATAAAAGTGTATCCCGGCGGAGAGGTGGTGCGGTTGAGACGCCAACTAAAAACTTTCATAAGCTTGGGGTAATGTATGGAAGCACTTTAGGGAGCTGAGCGAAGGGAGTTTATATAGATTGATTCCGCATACACTAACGGGTGCGATCATACCAGCAATAATGCATCGGATCCCATCAGAACTCCGAAGTTAAGCTTGCTTGGGCGAGAGCAGTACTAGGATGGGTGACCTCCTGGGAAGTCCTCGTGTTGCACCCCTCTTTTTATGTTTTTTTTTTTTTTTTTGTTTCGGTTCATTAAGTTGCTTTTTTGATTTCGGCTACTTTGTCCATGTACTAATTCAATCCAACTCTTCGAAGGCTTGTGAGATTGAAGGAAAGCTCACCGGCCGCGGAGATTAGATATGTTAAGACGCAAAAGATTGGCCTTGGGCCTTGGGGCTCTTGGGCTTTGTTTGATCGAGGAGTTGTTTTTGCTAGATTTTTTATTCATTTATTTTGTTTTAAATTTTTATATTTATTTTCATTTTCTAACAGCAATAAAAGTGTATCCCGGCGGAGAGGTGGTGCGGTTGATACGCCAACTAAAAACTTTCATAAGCTTGGGGTAATGTATGGAAGCACTTTAGGGAGCTGAGCGAAGGGAGTTTATATAGATTGATTCCGCATACACTAACGGGTGCGATCATACCATCAATAATGCACCGGATCCCATCAGAACTCCGAAGTTAAGCTTGCTTGGGCGAGAGCAGTACTGGGATGGGTGACCTCCTGGGAAGTCCTCGTGTTGCACCCCTCTTTTTATGTTTTTTTTTTTTTTTTTGTTTCGGTTCATTAAGTTGCTTTTTTGATTTCGGCTACTTTGTCCATGTACTAATTCAATCCAACTCTTCGAAGGCTTGTGAGATTGAAGGAAAGCTCACCGGCCGCGGAGATTAGATATGTTAAGACGCAAAAGATTGGCCTTGGGCCTTGGGGCTCTTGGGCTTTGTTTGATCGAGGAGTTGTTTTTGCTAGATTTTTTATTCATTTATTTTGTTTTAAATTTTTATATTTATTTTCATTTTCTAACAGCAATAAAAGTGTATCCCGGCGGAGAGGTGGTGCGGTTGAGACGCCAACTAAAAACTTTCATAAGCTTGGGGTAATGTATGGAAGCACTTTAGGGAGCTGAGCGAAGGGAGTTTATATAGATTGATTCCGCATACACTAACGGGTGCGATCATACCAGCAATAATGCACCGGATCCCATCAGAACTCCGAAGTTAAGCTTGCTTGGGCGAGAGCAGTACTGGGATGGGTGACCTCCTGGGAAGTCCTCGTGTTGCACCCCTCTTTTTATGTTTTTTTTTTTTTTTTTGTTTCGGTTCATTAAGTTGCTTTTTTGATTTCGGCTACTTTGTCCATGTACTAATTCAATCCAACTCTTCGAAGGCTTGTGAGATTGAAGGAAAGCTCACCGGCCGCGGAGATTAGATATGTTAAGACGCAAAAGATTGGCCTTGGGCCTTGGGGCTCTTGGGCTTTGTTTGATCGAGGAGTTGTTTTTGCTAGATTTTTTATTCATTTATTTTGTTTTAAATTTTTATATTTATTTTCATTTTCTAACAGCAATAAAAGTGTATCCCGGCGGAGAGGTGGTGCGGTTGAGACGCCAACTAAAAACTTTCATAAGCTTGGGGTAATGTATGGAAGCACTTTAGGGAGCTGAGCGAAGGGAGTTTATATAGATTGATTCCGCATACACTAACGGGTGCGATCATACCAGCAATAATGCACCGGATCCCATCAGAACTCCGAAGTTAAGCTTGCTTGGGCGAGAGCAGTACTAGGATGGGTGACCTCCTGGGAAGTCCTCGTGTTGCACCCCTCTTTTTATGTTTTTTTTTTTTTTTTGTTTCGGTTCATTAAGTTGCTTTTTTGATTTCGGCTACTTTGTCCATGTACTAATTCAATCCAACTCTTCGAAGGCTTGTGAGATTGAAGGAAAGCTCACCGGCCGCGGAGATTAGATATGTTAAGACGCAAAAGATTGGCCTTGGGCCTTGGGGCTCTTGGGCTTTGTTTGATCGAGGAGTTGTTTTTGCTAGATTTTTTATTCATTTATTTTGTTTTAAATTTTTATATTTATTTTCATTTTCTAACAGCAATAAAAGTGTATCCCGGCGGAGAGGTGGTGCGGTTGAGACGCCAACTAAAAACTTTCATAAGCTTGGGGTAATGTATGGAAGCACTTTAGGGAGCTGAGCGAAGGGAGTTTATATAGATTGATTCCGCATACACTAACGGGTGCGATCATACCAGCAATAATGCACCGGATCCCATCAGAACTCCGAAGTTAAGCTTGCTTGGGCGAGAGCAGTACTAGGATGGGTGACCTCCTGGGAAGTCCTCGTGTTGCACCCCTCTTTTTATGTTTTTTTTTTTTTTTTTGTTTCGGTTCATTAAGTTGCTTTTTGTGATTTCGGCTACTTTGTCCATGTACTAATTCAATCCAACTCTTCGAAGGCTTGTGAGATTGAAGGAAAGCTCACCGGCCGCGGAGATTAGATATGTTAAGACGCAAAAGATTGGCCTTGGGCCTTGGGGCTCTTGGGCTTTGTTTGATCGAGGAGTTGTTTTTGCTAGATTTTTTTTTCATTTATTTTGTTTTAAATTTTTATATTTATTTTCATTTTCTAACAGCAATAAAAGTGTATCCCGGCGGAGAGGTGGTGCGGTTGAGACGCCAACTAAAAACTTTCATAAGCTTGGGGTAATGTATGGAAGCACTTTAGGGAGCTGAGCGAAGGGAGTTTATATAGATTGATTCCGCATACACTAACGGGTGCGATCATACCAGCAATAATGCACCGGATCCCATCAGAACTCCGAAGTTAAGCTTGCTTGGGCGAGAGCAGTACTAGGATGGGTGACCTCCTGGGAAGTCCTCGTGTTGCACCCCTCTTTTTATGTTTTTTTTTTTTTTTTGTTTCGGTTCATTAAGTTGCTTTTTTGATTTCGGCTACTTTGTCCATGTACTAAGTCAATCCAACTCTTCGAAGGCTTGTGAGATTGAAGGAAAGCTCACCGGCCGCGGAGATTAGATATGTTAAGACGCAAAAGATTGGCCTTGGGCCTTGGGGCTCTTGGGCTTTGTTTGATCGAGGAGTTGTTTTTGCTAGATTTTTTATTCATTTATTTTGTTTTAAATTTTTATATTTATTTTCATTTTCTAACAGCAATAAAAGTGTATCCCGGCGGAGAGGTGGTGCGGTTGAGACGCCAACTAAAAACTTTCATAAGCTTGGGGTAATGTATGGAAGCACTTTAGGGAGCTGAGCGAAGGGAGTTTATATAGATTGATTCCGCATACACTAACGGGTGCGATCATACCAGCAATAATGCACCGGATCCCATCAGAACTCCGAAGTTAAGCTTGCTTGGGCGAGAGCAGTACTAGGATGGGTGACCTCCTGGGAAGTCCTCGTGTTGCACCCCTCTTTTTATGTTTTTTTTTTTTTTTTTGTTTCGGTTCATTAAGTTGCTTTTTTGATTTCGGCTACTTTGTCCATGTACTAATTCAATCCAACTCTTCGAAGGCTTGTGAGATTGAAGGAAAGCTCACCGGCCGCGGAGATTAGATATGTTAAGACGCAAAAGATTGGCCTTGGGCCTTGGGGCTCTTGGGCTTTGTTTGATCGAGGAGTTGTTTTTGCTAGATTTTTTATTCATTTATTTTGTTTTAAATTTTTATATTTATTTTCATTTTCTAACAGCAATAAAAGTGTATCCCGGCGGAGAGGTGGTGCGGTTGAGACGCCAACTAAAAACTTTCATAAGCTTGGGGTAATGTATGGAAGCACTTTAGGGAGCTGAGCGAAGGGAGTTTATATAGATTGATTCCGCATACACTAACGGGTGCGATCATACCAGCAATAATGCACCGGATCCCATCAGAACTCCGAAGTTAAGCTTGCTTGGGCGAGAGCAGTACTAGGATGGGTGACCTCCTGGGAAGTCCTCGTGTTGCACCCCTCTTTTTATGTTTTTTTTTTTTTTTTGTTTCGGTTCATTAAGTTGCTTTTTTGATTTCGGCTACTTTGTCCATGTACTAATTCAATCCAACTCTTCGAAGGCTTGTGAGATTGAAGGAAAGCTCACCGGCCGCGGAGATTAGATATGTTAAGACGCAAAAGATTGGCCTTGGGCCTTGGGGCTCTTGGGCTTTGTTTGATCGAGGAGTTGTTTTTGCTAGATTTTTTATTCATTTATTTTGTTTTAAATTTTTATATTTATTTTCATTTTCTAACAGCAATAAAAGTGTATCCCGGCGGAGAGGTGGTGCGGTTGAGACGCCAACTAAAAACTTTCATAAGCTTGGGGTAATGTATGGAAGCACTTTAGGGAGCTGAGCGAAGGGAGTTTATATAGATTGATTCCGCATACACTAACGGGTGCGATCATACCAGCAATAATGCACCGGATCCCATCAGAACTCCGAAGTTAAGCTTGCTTGGGCGAGAGCAGTACTAGGATGGGTGACCTCCTGGGAAGTCCTCGTGTTGCACCCCTCTTTTTATGTTTTTTTTTTTTTTTTTGTTTCGGTTCATTAAGTTGCTTTTTGTGATTTCGGCTACTTTGTCCATGTACTAATTCAATCCAACTCTTCGAAGGCTTGTGAGATTGAAGGAAAGCTCACCGGCCGCGGAGATTAGATATGTTAAGACGCAAAAGATTGGCCTTGGGCCTTGGGGCTCTTGGGCTTTGTTTGATCGAGGAGTTGTTTTTGCTAGATTTTTTTTTCATTTATTTTGTTTTAAATTTTTATATTTATTTTCATTTTCTAACAGCAATAAAAGTGTATCCCGGCGGAGAGGTGGTGCGGTTGAGACGCCAACTAAAAACTTTCATAAGCTTGGGGTAATGTATGGAAGCACTTTAGGGAGCTGAGCGAAGGGAGTTTATATAGATTGATTCCGCATACACTAACGGGTGCGATCATACCAGCAATAATGCACCGGATCCCATCAGAACTCCGAAGTTAAGCTTGCTTGGGCGAGAGCAGTACTAGGATGGGTGACCTCCTGGGAAGTCCTCGTGTTGCACCCCTCTTTTTATGTTTTTTTTTTTTTTTTGTTTCGGTTCATTAAGTTGCTTTTTTGATTTCGGCTACTTTGTCCATGTACTAAGTCAATCCAACTCTTCGAAGGCTTGTGAGATTGAAGGAAAGCTCACCGGCCGCGGAGATTAGATATGTTAAGACGCAAAAGATTGGCCTTGGGCCTTGGGGCTCTTGGGCTTTGTTTGATCGAGGAGTTGTTTTTGCTAGATTTTTTATTCATTTATTTTGTTTTAAATTTTTATATTTATTTTCATTTTCTAACAGCAATAAAAGTGTATCCCGGCGGAGAGGTGGTGCGGTTGAGACGCCAACTAAAAACTTTCATAAGCTTGGGGTAATGTATGGAAGCACTTTAGGGAGCTGAGCGAAGGGAGTTTATATAGATTGATTCCGCATACACTAACGGGTGCGATCATACCAGCAATAATGCACCGGATCCCATCAGAACTCCGAAGTTAAGCTTGCTTGGGCGAGAGCAGTACTAGGATGGGTGACCTCCTGGGAAGTCCTCGTGTTGCACCCCTCTTTTTATGTTTTTTTTTTTTTTTTTGTTTCGGTTCATTAAGTTGCTTTTTTGATTTCGGCTACTTTGTCCATGTACTAATTCAATCCAACTCTTCGAAGGCTTGTGAGATTGAAGGAAAGCTCACCGGCCGCGGAGATTAGATATGTTAAGACGCAAAAGATTGGCCTTGGGCCTTGGGGCTCTTGGGCTTTGTTTGATCGAGGAGTTGTTTTTGCTAGATTTTTTATTCATTTATTTTGTTTTAAATTTTTATATTTATTTTCATTTTCTAACAGCAATAAAAGTGTATCCCGGCGGAGAGGTGGTGCGGTTGAGACGCCAACTAAAAACTTTCATAAGCTTGGGGTAATGTATGGAAGCACTTTAGGGAGCTGAGCGAAGGGAGTTTATATAGATTGATTCCGCATACACTAACGGGTGCGATCATACCAGCAATAATGCACCGGATCCCATCAGAACTCCGAAGTTAAGCTTGCTTGGGCGAGAGCAGTACTAGGATGGGTGACGTCCTGGGAAGTCCTCGTGTTGCACCCCTCTTTTTATGTTTTTTTTTTTTTTTTGTTTCGGTTCATTAAGTTGCTTTTTTGATTTCGGCTACTTTGTCCATGTACTAATTCAATCCAACTCTTCGAAGGCTTGTGAGATTGAAGGAAAGCTCACCGGCCGCGGAGATTAGATATGTTAAGACGCAAAAGATTGGCCTTGGGCCTTGGGGCTCTTGGGCTTTGTTTGATCGAGGAGTTGTTTTTGCTAGATTTTTTATTCATTTATTTTGTTTTAAATTTTTATATTTATTTTCATTTTCTAACAGCAATAAAAGTGTATCCCGGCGGAGAGGTGGTGCGGTTGAGACGCCAACTAAAAACTTTCATAAGCTTGGGGTAATGTATGGAAGCACTTTAGGGAGCTGAGCGAAGGGAGTTTATATAGATTGATTCCGCATACACTAACGGGTGCGATCATACCAGCAATAATGCACCGGATCCCATCAGAACTCCGAAGTTAAGCTTGCTTGGGCGAGAGCAGTACTAGGATGGGTGACCTCCTGGGAAGTCCTCGTGTTGCACCCCTCTTTTTATGTTTTTTTGTTTTTTTTTGTTTCGGTTCATTAAGTTGCTTTTTGTGATTTCGGCTACTTTGTCCATGTACTAATTCAATCCAACTCTTCGAAGGCTTGTGAGATTGAAGGAAAGCTCACCGGCCGCGGAGATTAGATATGTTAAGACGCAAAAGATTGGCCTTGGGCCTTGGGGCTCTTGGGCTTTGTTTGATCGAGGAGTTGTTTTTGCTAGATTTTTTATTCATTTATTTTGTTTTAAATTTTTATATTTATTTTCATTTTCTAACAGCAATAAAAGTGTATCCCGGCGGAGAGGTGGTGCGGTTGAGACGCCAACTAAAAACTTTCATAAGCTTGGGGTAATGTATGGAAGCACTTTAGGGAGCTGAGCGAAGGGAGTTTATATAGATTGATTCCGCATACACTAACGGGTGCGATCATACCAGCAATAATGCACCGGATCCCATCAGAACTCCGAAGTTAAGCTTGCTTGGGCGAGAGCAGTACTAGGATGGGTGACCTCCTGGGAAGTCCTCGTGTTGCACCCCTCTTTTTATGTTTTTTTTTTTTTTTTGTTTCGGTTCATTAAGTTGCTTTTTTGATTTCGGCTACTTTGTCCATGTACTAATTCAATCCAACTCTTCGAAGGCTTGTGAGATTGAAGGAAAGCTCACCGGCCGCGGAGATTAGATATGTTAAGACGCAAAAGATTGGCCTTGGGCCTTGGGGCTCTTGGGCTTTGTTTGATCGAGGAGTTGTTTTTGCTAGATTTTTTATTCATTTATTTTGTTTTAAATTTTTATATTTATTTTCATTTTCTAACAGCAATAAAAGTGTATCCCGGCGGAGAGGTGGTGCGGTTGAGACGCCAACTAAAAACTTTCATAAGCTTGGGGTAATGTATGGAAGCACTTTAGGGAGCTGAGCGAAGGGAGTTTATATAGATTGATTCCGCATACACTAACGGGTGCGATCATACCAGCAATAATGCACCGGATCCCATCAGAACTCCGAAGTTAAGCTTGCTTGGGCGAGAGCAGTACTAGGATGGGTGACCTCCTGGGAAGTCCTCGTGTTGCACCCCTCTTTTTATATTTTTTTTTTTTTTTTGTTTCGGTTCATTAAGTTGCTTTTTTGATTTCGGCTACTTTGTCCCTGTACTAATTCAATCCAACTCTTCGAAGGCTTGTGAGATTGAAGGAAAGCTCACCGGCCGCGGAGATTAGATATGTTAAGACGCAAAAGATTGGCCTTGGGCCTTGGGGCTCTTGGGCTTTGTTTGATCGAGGAGTTGTTTTTGCTAGATTTTTTATTCATTTATTTTGTTTTAAATTTTTATATTTATTTTCATTTTCTAACAGCAATAAAAGTGTATCCCGGCGGAGAGGTGGTGCGGTTGAGACGCCAACTAAAAACTTTCATAAGCTTGGGGTAATGTATGGAAGCACTTTAGGGAGCTGAGCGAAGGGAGTTTATATAGATTGATTCCGCATACACTAACGGGTGCGATCATACCAGCAATAATGCACCGGATCCCATCAGAACTCCGAAGTTAAGCTTGCTTGGGCGAGAGCAGTACTAGGATGGGTGACCTCCTGGGAAGTCCTCGTGTTGCACCCCTCTTTTTATGTTTTTTTTTTTTTTTTTGTTTCGGTTCATTAAGTTGCTTTTTTGATTTCGGCTACTTTGTCCATGTACTAATTCAATCCAACTCTTCGAAGGCTTGTGAGATTGAAGGAAAGCTCACCGGCCGCGGAGATTAGATATGTTAAGACGCAAAAGATTGGCCTTGGGCCTTGGGGCTCTTGGGCTTTGTTTGATCGAGGAGTTGTTTTTGCTAGATTTTTTATTCATTTATTTTGTTTTAAATTTTTATATTTATTTTCATTTTCTAACAGCAATAAAAGTGTATCCCGGCGGAGAGGTGGTGCGGTTGAGACGCCAACTAAAAACTTTCATAAGCTTGGGGTAATGTATGGAAGCACTTTAGGGAGCTGAGCGAAGGGAGTTTATATAGATTGATTCCGCATACACTAACGGGTGCGATCATACCAGCAATAATGCACCGGATCCCATCAGAACTCCGAAGTTAAGCTTGCTTGGGCGAGAGCAGTACTAGGATGGGTGACCTCCTGGGAAGTCCTCGTGTTGCACCCCTCTTTTTATGTTTTTTTTTTTTTTTTTGTTTCGGTTCATTAAGTTGCTTTTTTGATTTCGGCTACTTTGTCCATGTACTAATTCAATCCAACTCTTCGAAGGCTTGTGAGATTGAAGGAAAGCTCACCGGCCGCGGAGATTAGATATGTTAAGACGCAAAAGATTGGCCTTGGGCCTTGGGGCTCTTGGGCTTTGTTTGATCGAGGAGTTGTTTTTGCTAGATTTTTTATTCATTTATTTTGTTTTAAATTTTTATATTTATTTTCATTTTCTAACAGCAATAAAAGTGTATCCCGGCGGAGAGGTGGTGCGGTTGAGACGCCAACTAAAAACTTTCATAAGCTTGGGGTAATGTATGGAAGCACTTTAGGGAGCTGAGCGAAGGGAGTTTATATAGATTGATTCCGCATACACTAACGGGTGCGATCATACCAGCAATAATGCACCGGATCCCATCAGAACTCCGAAGTTAAGCTTGCTTGGGCGAGAGCAGTACTAGGATGGGTGACCTCCTGGGAAGTCCTCGTGTTGCACCCCTCTTTTTATGTTTTTTTTTTTTTTTTTGTTTCGGTTCATTAAGTTGCTTTTTTGATTTCGGCTACTTTGTCCATGTACTAATTCAATCCAACTCTTCGAAGGCTTGTGAGATTGAAGGAAAGCTCACCGGCCGCGGAGATTAGATATGTTAAGACGCAAAAGATTGGCCTTGGGCCTTGGGGCTCTTGGGCTTTGTTTGATCGAGGAGTTGTTTTTGCTAGATTTTTTATTCATTTATTTTGTTTTAAATTTTTATATTTATTTTCATTTTCTAACAGCAATAAAAGTGTATCCCGGCGGAGAGGTGGTGCGGTTGAGACGCCAACTAAAAACTTTCATAAGCTTGGGGTAATGTATGGAAGCACTTTAGGGAGCTGAGCGAAGGGAGTTTATATAGATTGATTCCGCATACACTAACGGGTGCGATCATACCAGCAATAATGCACCGGATCCCATCAGAACTCCGAAGTTAAGCTTGCTTGGGCGAGAGCAGTACTAAGATGGGTGACCTCCTGGGAAGTCCTCGTGTTGCACCCCTCTTTTTATGTTTTTTTTTTTTTTTTTTGTTTCGGTTCATTAAGTTGCTTTTTTGATTTCGGCTACTTTGTCCATGTACTAATTCAATCCAACTCTTCGAAGGCTTGTGAGATTGAAGGAAAGCTCACCGGCCGCGGAGATTAGATATGTTAAGACGCAAAAGATTGGCCTTGGGCCTTGGGGCTCTTGGGCTTTGTTTGATCGAGGAGTTGTTTTTGCTAGATTTTTTATTCATTTATTTTGTTTTAAATTTTTATATTTATTTTCATTTTCTAACAGCAATAAAAGTGTATCCCGGCGGAGAGGTGGTGCGGTTGATACGCCAACTAAAAACTTTCATAAGCTTGGGGTAATGTATGGAAGCACTTTAGGGAGCTGAGCGAAGTGTGTTTATATAGATTGATTCCGCATACACTAACGGGTGCGATCATACCAGCAATAATGCACCGGATCCCATCAGAACTCCGAAGTTAAGCTTGCTTGGGCGAGAGCAGTACTAGGATGGGTGACCTCCTGGGAAGTCCTCGTGTTGCACCCCTCTTTTTATGTTTTTTTTTTTTTTTTTGTTTCGGTTCATTAAGTTGCTTTTTTGATTTCGGCTACTTTGTCCATGTACTAATTCAATCCAACTCTTCGAAGGCTTGTGAGATTGAAGGAAAGCTCACCGGCCGCGGAGATTAGATATGTTAAGACGCAAAAGATTGGCCTTGGGCCTTGGGGCTCTTGGGCTTTGTTTGATCGAGGAGTTGTTTTTGCTAGATTTTTTATTCATTTATTTTGTTTTAAATTTTTATATTTATTTTCATTTTCTAACAGCAATAAAAGTGTATCCCGGCGGAGAGGTGGTGCGGTTGAGACGCCAACTAAAAACTTTCATAAGCTTGGGGTAATGTATGGAAGCACTTTAGGGAGCTGAGCGAAGGGAGTTTATATAGATTGATTCCGCATACACTAACGGGTGCGATCATACCAGCAATAATGCACCGGATCCCATCAGAACTCCGAAGTTAAGCTTGCTTGGGCGAGAGCAGTACTAGGATGGGTGACCTCCTGGGAAGTCCTCGTGTTGCACCCCTCTTTTTATGTTTTTTTTTTTTTTTTTTTTCGGTTCATTAAGTTGCTTTTTTGATTTCGGCTACTTTGTCCATGTACTAATTCAATCCAACTCTTCGAAGGCTTGTGAGATTGAAGGAAAGCTCACCGGCCGCGGAGATTAGATATGTTAAGACGCAAAAGATTGGCCTTGGGCCTTGGGGCTCTTGGGCTTTGTTTGATCGAGGAGTTGTTTTTGCTAGATTTTTTATTCATTTATTTTGTTTTAAATTTTTATATTTATTTTCATTTTCTAACAGCAATAAAAGTGTATCCCGGCGGAGAGGTGGTGCGGTTGAGACGCCAACTAAAAACTTTCATAAGCTTGGGGTAATGTATGGAAGCACTTTAGGGAGCTGAGCGAAGGGAGTTTATATAGATTGATTCCGCATACACTAACGGGTGCGATCATACCAGCAATAATGCACCGGATCCCATCAGAACTCCGAAGTTAAGCTTGGTTGGGCGAGAGCAGTACTGGGATGGGTGACCTCCTGGGAAGTCCTCGTGTTGCACCCCTCTTTTTATGTTTTTTTTTTTTTTTTTGTTTCGGTTCATTAAGTTGCTTTTTTGATTTCGGCTACTTTGTCCATGTACTAATTCAATCCAACTCTTCGAAGGCTTGTGAGATTGAAGGAAAGCTCACCGGCCGCGGAGATTAGATATGTTAAGACGCAAAAGATTGGCCTTGGGCCTTGGGGCTCTTGGGCTTTGTTTGATCGAGGAGTTGTTTTTGCTAGATTTTTTATTCATTTATTTTGTTTTAAATTTTTATATTTATTTTCATTTTCTAACAGCAATAAAAGTGTATCCCGGCGGAGAGGTGGTGCGGTTGAGACGCCAACTAAAAACTTTCATAAGCTTGGGGTAATGTATGGAAGCACTTTAGGGAGCTGAGCGAAGGGAGTTTATATAGATTGATTCCGCATACACTAACGGGTGCGATCATACCAGCAATAATGCACCGGATCCCATCAGAACTCCGAAGTTAAGCTTGGTTGGGCGAGAGCAGTACTAGGATGGGTGACCTCCTGGGAAGTCCTCGTGTTGCACCCCTCTTTTTATGTTTTTTTTTTTTTTTTGTTTCGGTTCATTAAGTTGCTTTTTTGATTTCGGCTACTTTGTCCATGTACTAATTCAATCCAACTCTTCGAAGGCTTGTGAGATTGAAGGAAAGCTCACCGGCCGCGGAGATTAGATATGTTAAGACGCAAAAGATTGGCCTTGGGCCTTGGGGCTCTTGGGCTTTGTTTGATCGAGGAGTTGTTTTTGCTAGATTTTTTATTCATTTATTTTGTTTTAAATTTTTATATTTATTTTCATTTTCTAACAGCAATAAAAGTGTATCCCGGCGGAGAGGTGGTGCGGTTGAGACGCCAACTAAAAACTTTCATAAGCTTGGGGTAATGTATGGAAGCACTTTAGGGAGCTGAGCGAAGGGAGTTTATATAGATTGATTCCGCATACACTAACGGGTGCGATCATACCAGCAATAATGCACCGGATCCCATCAGAACTCCGAAGTTAAGCTTGCTTGGGCGAGAGCAGTACTAGGATGGGTGACCTCCTGGGAAGTCCTCGTGTTGCACCCCTCTTTTTATGTTTTTTTTTTTTTTTTTGTTTCGGTTCATTAAGTTGCTTTTTGTGATTTCGGCTACTTTTTCCATGTACTAATTCAATCCAACTCTTCGAAGGCTTGTGAGATTGAAGGAAAGCTCACCGGCCGCGGAGATTAGATATGTTAAGACGCAAAAGATTGGCCTTGGGCCTTGGGGCTCTTGGGCTTTGTTTGATCGAGGAGTTGTTTTTGCTAGATTTTTTATTCATTTATTTTGTTTTAAATTTTTATATTTATTTTCATTTTCTAACAGCAATAAAAGTGTATCCCGGCGGAGAGGTGGTGCGGTTGAGACGCCAACTAAAAACTTTCATAAGCTTGGGGTAATGTATGGAAGCACTTTAGGGAGCTGAGCGAAGGGAGTTTATATAGATTGATTCCGCATACACTAACGGGTGCGATCATACCAGCAATAATGCACCGGATCCCATCAGAATTCCGAAGTTAAGCTTGCTTGGGCGAGAGCAGTACTAGGATGGGTGACCTCCTGGGAAGTCCTCGTGTTGCACCCCTCTTTTTATGTTTTTTTTTTTTTTTTTTGTTTCGGTTCATTAAGTTGCTTTTTTGATTTCGGCTACTTTGTCCATGTACTAATTCAATCCAACTCTTCGAAGGCTTGTGAGATTGAAGGAAAGCTCACCGGCCGCGGAGATTAGATATGTTAAGACGCAAAAGATTGGCCTTGGGCCTTGGGGCTCTTGGGCTTTGTTTGATCGAGGAGTTGTTTTTGCTAGATTTTTTATTCATTTATTTTGTTTTAAATTTTTATATTTATTTTCATTTTCTAACAGCAATAAAAGTGTATCCCGGCGGAGAGGTGGTGCGGTTGAGACGCCAACTAAAAACTTTCATAAGCTTGGGGTAATGTATGGAAGCACTTTAGGGAGCTGAGCGAAGGGAGTTTATATAGATTGATTCCGCATACACTAACGGGTGCGATCATACCAGCAATAATGCACCGGATCCCATCAGAACTCCGAAGTTAAGCTTGCTTGGGCGAGAGCAGTACTAGGATGGGTGACCTCCTGGGAAGTCCTCGTGTTGCACCCCTCTTTTTATGTTTTTTTTTTTTTTTTTTGTTTCGGTTCATTAAGTTGCTTTTTTGATTTCGGCTACTTTGTCCATGTACTAATTCAATCCAACTCTTCGAAGGCTTGTGAGATTGAAGGAAAGCTCACCGGCCGCGGAGATTAGATATGTTAAGACGCAAAAGATTGGCCTTGGGCCTTGGGGCTCTTGGGCTTTGTTTGATCGAGGAGTTGTTTTTGCTAGATTTTTTATTCATTTATTTTGTTTTAAATTTTTATATTTATTTTCATTTTCTAACAGCAATAAAAGTGTATCCCGGCGGAGAGGTGGTGCGGTTGAGACGCCAACTAAAAACTTTCATAAGCTTGGGGTAATGTATGGAAGCACTTTAGGGAGCTGAGCGAAGGGAGTTTATATAGATTGATTCCGCATACACTAACGGGTGCGATCATACCAGCAATAATGCACCGGATCCCATCAGAACTCCGAAGTTAAGCTTGCTTGGGCGAGAGCAGTACTAGGATGGGTGACCTCCTGGGAAGTCCTCGTGTTGCACCCCTCTTTTTATGTTTTTTTTTTTTTTTTTTGTTTCGGTTCATTAAGTTGCTTTTTTGATTTCGGCTACTTTGTCCATGTACTAATTCAATCCAACTCTTCGAAGGCTTGTGAGATTGAAGGAAAGCTCACCGGCCGCGGAGATTAGATATGTTAAGACGCAAAAGATTGGCCTTGGGCCTTGGGGCTCTTGGGCTTTGTTTGATCGAGGAGTTGTTTTTGCTAGATTTTTTATTCATTTATTTTGTTTTAAATTTTTATATTTATTTTCATTTTCTAACAGCAATAAAAGTGTATCCCGGCGGAGAGGTGGTGCGGTTGAGACGCCAACTAAAAACTTTCATAAGCTTGGGGTAATGTATGGAAGCACTTTAGGGAGCTGAGCGAAGGGAGTTTATATAGATTGATTCCGCATACACTAACGGGTGCGATCATACCAGCAATAATGCACCGGATCCCATCAGAACTCCGAAGTTAAGCTTGCTTGGGCGAGAGCAGTACTAGGATGGGTGACCTCCTGGGAAGTCCTCGTGTTGCACCCCTCTTTTTATGTTTTTTTTTTTTTTTTGTTTCGGTTCATTAAGTTGCTTTTTGTGATTTCGGCTACTTTTTCCATGTACTAATTCAATCCAACTCTTCGAAGGCTTGTGAGATTGAAGGAAAGCTCACCGGCCGCGGAGATTAGATATGTTAAGACGCAAAAGATTGGCCTTGGGCCTTGGGGCTCTTGGGCTTTGTTTGATCGAGGAGTTGTTTTTGCTAGATTTTTTATTCATTTATTTTGTTTTAAATTTTTATATTTATTTTCATTTTCTAACAGCAATAAAAGTGTATCCCGGCGGAGAGGTGGTGCGGTTGAGACGCCAACTAAAAACTTTCATAAGCTTGGGGTAATGTATGGAAGCACTTTAGGGAGCTGAGCGAAGGGAGTTTATATAGATTGATTCCGCATACACTAACGGGTGCGATCATACCAGCAATAATGCACCGGATCCCATCAGAACTCCGAAGTTAAGCTTGCTTGGGCGAGATCAGTACTAGGATGGGTGACCTCCTGGGAAGTCCTCGTGTTGCACCCCTCTTTTTATGTTTTTTTTTTTTTTTTTTGTTTCGGTTCATTAAGTTGCTTTTTTGATTTCGGCTACTTTGTCCATGTACTAATTCAATCCAACTCTTCGAAGGCTTGTGAGATTGAAGGAAAGCTCACCGGCCGCGGAGATTAGATATGTTAAGACGCAAAAGATTGGCCTTGGGCCTTGGGGCTCTTGGGCTTTGTTTGATCGAGGAGTTGTTTTTGCTAGATTTTTTATTCATTTATTTTGTTTTAAATTTTTATATTTATTTTCATTTTCTAACAGCAATAAAAGTGTATCCCGGCGGAGAGGTGGTGCGGTTGAGACGCCAACTAAAAACTTTCATAAGCTTGGGGTAATGTATGGAAGCACTTTAGGGAGCTGAGCGAAGGGAGTTTATATAGATTGATTCCGCATACACTAACGGGTGCGATCATACCAGCAATAATGCACCGGATCCCATCAGAACTCCGAAGTTAAGCTTGCTTGGGCGAGAGCAGTACTAGGATGGGTGACCTCCTGGGAAGTCCTCGTGTTGCACCCCTCTTTTTATGTTTTTTTTTTTTTTTTTTGTTTCGGTTCATTAAGTTGCTTTTTTGATTTCGGCTACTTTGTCCATGTACTAATTCAATCCAACTCTTCGAAGGCTTGTGAGATTGAAGGAAAGCTCACCGGCCGCGGAGATTAGATATGTTAAGACGCAAAAGATTGGCCTTGGGCCTTGGGGCTCTTGGGCTTTGTTTGATCGAGGAGTTGTTTTTGCTAGATTTTTTTTTCATTTATTTTGTTTTAAATTTTTATATTTATTTTCATTTTCTAACAGCAATAAAAGTGTATCCCGGCGGAGAGGTGGTGCGGTTGAGACGCCAACTAAAAACTTTCATAAGCTTGGGGTAATGTATGGAAGCACTTTAGGGAGCTGAGCGAAGGGAGTTTATATAGATTGATTCCGCATACACTAACGGGTGCGATCATACCAGCAATAATGCACCGGATCCCATCAGAACTCCGAAGTTAAGCTTGCTTGGGCGAGAGCAGTACTAGGATGGGTGACCTCCTGGGAAGTCCTCGTGTTGCACCCCTCTTTTTATGTTTTTTTTTTTTTTTTTTGTTTCGGTTCATTAAGTTGCTTTTTTGATTTCGGCTACTTTGTCCATGTACTAATTCAATCCAACTCTTCGAAGGCTTGTGAGATTGAAGGAAAGCTCACCGGCCGCGGAGATTAGATATGTTAAGACGCAAAAGATTGGCCTTGGGCCTTGGGGCTCTTGGGCTTTGTTTGATCGAGGAGTTGTTTTTGCTAGATTTTTTATTCATTTATTTTGTTTTAAATTTTTATATTTATTTTCATTTTCTAACAGCAATAAAAGTGTATCCCGGCGGAGAGGTGGTGCGGTTGAGACGCCAACTAAAAACTTTCATAAGCTTGGGGTAATGTATGGAAGCACTTTAGGGAGCTGAGCGAAGGGAGTTTATATAGATTGATTCCGCATACACTAACGGGTGCGATCATACCAGCAATAATGCACCGGATCCCATCAGAACTCCGAAGTTAAGCTTGCTTGGGCGAGAGCAGTACTAGGATGGGTGACCTCCTGGGAAGTCCTCGTGTTGCACCCCTCTTTTTATGTTTTTTTTTTTTTTTTTTGTTTCGGTTCATTAAGTTGCTTTTTTGATTTCGGCTACTTTGTCCATGTACTAATTCAATCCAACTCTTCGAAGGCTTGTGAGATTGAAGGAAAGCTCACCGGCCGCGGAGATTAGATATGTTAAGACGCAAAAGATTGGCCTTGGGCCTTGGGGCTCTTGGGCTTTGTTTGATCGAGGAGTTGTTTTTGCTAGATTTTTTATTCATTTATTTTGTTTTAAATTTTTATATTTATTTTCATTTTCTAACAGCAATAAAAGTGTATCCCGGCGGAGAGGTGGTGCGGTTGAGACGCCAACTAAAAACTTTCATAAGCTTGGGGTAATGTATGGAAGCACTTTAGGGAGCTGAGCGAAGGGAGTTTATATAGATTGATTCCGCATACACTAACGGGTGCGATCATACCAGCAATAATGCACCGGATCCCATCAGAACTCCGAAGTTAAGCTTGCTTGGGCGAGAGCAGTACTAGGATGGGTGACCTCCTGGGAAGTCCTCGTGTTGCACCCCTCTTTTTATGTTTTTTTTTTTTTTTTTGTTTCGGTTCATTAAGTTGCTTTTTTGATTTCGGCTACTTTGTCCATGTACTAATTCAATCCAACTCTTCGAAGGCTTGTGAGATTGAAGGAAAGCTCACCGGCCGCGGAGATTAGATATGTTAAGACGCAAAAGATTGGCCTTGGGCCTTGGGGCTCTTGGGCTTTGTTTGATCGAGGAGTTGTTTTTGCTAGATTTTTTATTCATTTATTTTGTTTTAAATTTTTATATTTATTTTCATTTTCTAACAGCAATAAAAGTGTATCCCGGCGGAGAGGTGGTGCGGTTGAGACGCCAACTAAAAACTTTCATAAGCTTGGGGTAATGTATGGAAGCACTTTAGGGAGCTGAGCGAAGGGAGTTTATATAGATTGATTCCGCATACACTAACGGGTGCGATCATACCAGCAATAATGCACCGGATCCCATCAGAACTCCGAAGTTAAGCTTGCTTGGGCGAGAGCAGTACTAGGATGGGTGACCTCCTGGGAAGTCCTCGTGTTGCACCCCTCTTTTTATGTTTTTTTTTTTTTTTTGTTTCGGTTCATTAAGTTGCTTTTTTGATTTCGGCTACTTTGTCCATGTACTAATTCAATCCAACTCTTCGAAGGCTTGTGAGATTGAAGGAAAGCTCACCGGCCGCGGAGATTAGATATGTTAAGACGCAAAAGATTGGCCTTGGGCCTTGGGGCTCTTGGGCTTTGTTTGATCGAGGAGTTGTTTTTGCTAGATTTTTTATTCATTTATTTTGTTTTAAATTTTTATATTTATTTTCATTTTCTAACAGCAATAAAAGTGTATCCCGGCGGAGAGGTGGTGCGGTTGAGACGCCAACTAAAAACTTTCATAAGCTTGGGGTAATGTATGGAAGCACTTTAGGGAGCTGAGCGAAGGGAGTTTATATAGATTGATTCCGCATACACTAACGGGTGCGATCATACCAGCAATAATGCACCGGATCCCATCAGAACTCCGAAGTTAAGCTTGCTTGGGCGAGAGCAGTACTAGGATGGGTGACCTCCTGGGAAGTCCTCGTGTTGCACCCCTCTTTTTATGTTTTTTTTTTTTTTTTGTTTCGGTTCATTAAGTTGCTTTTTTGATTTCGGCTACTTTGTCCATGTACTAATTCAATCCAACTCTTCGAAGGCTTGTGAGATTGAAGGAAAGCTCACCGGCCGCGGAGATTAGATATGTTAAGACGCAAAAGATTGGCCTTGGGCCTTGGGGCTCTTGGGCTTTGTTTGATCGAGGAGTTGTTTTTGCTAGATTTTTTATTCATTTATTTTGTTTTAAATTTTTATATTTATTTTCATTTTCTAACAGCAATAAAAGTGTATCCCGGCGGAGAGGTGGTGCGGTTGAGACGCCAACTAAAAACTTTCATAAGCTTGGGGTAATGTATGGAAGCACTTTAGGGAGCTGAGCGAAGGGAGTTTATATAGATTGATTCCGCATACACTAACGGGTGCGATCATACCAGCAATAATGCACCGGATCCCATCAGAACTCCGAAGTTAAGCTTGCTTGGGCGAGAGCAGTACTAGGATGGGTGACCTCCTGGGAAGTCCTCGTGTTGCACCCCTCTTTTTATGTTTTTTTTTTTTTTTTTGTTTCGGTTCATTAAGTTGCTTTTTTGATTTCGGCTACTTTGTCCATGTACTAATTCAATCCAACTCTTCGAAGGCTTGTGAGATTGAAGGAAAGCTCACCGGCCGCGGAGATTAGATATGTTAAGACGCAAAAGATTGGCCTTGGGCCTTGGGGCTCTTGGGCTTTGTTTGATCGAGGAGTTGTTTTTGCTAGATTTTTTATTCATTTATTTTGTTTTAAATTTTTATATTTATTTTCATTTTCTAACAGCAATAAAAGTGTATCCCGGCGGAGAGGTGGTGCGGTTGAGACGCCAACTAAAAACTTTCATAAGCTTGGGGTAATGTATGGAAGCACTTTAGGGAGCTGAGCGAAGGGAGTTTATATAGATTGATTCCGCATACACTAACGGGTGCGATCATACCAGCAATAATGCACCGGATCCCATCAGAACTCCGAAGTTAAGCTTGCTTGGGCGAGAGCAGTACTAGGATAGGTGACCTCCTGGGAAGTCCTCGTGTTGCACCCCTCTTTTTATGTTTTTTTTTTTTTTTTGTTTCGGTTCATTAAGTTGCTTTTTTGATTTCGGCTACTTTGTCCATGTACTAATTCAATCCAACTCTTCGAAGGCTTGTGAGATTGAAGGAAAGCTCACCGGCCGCGGAGATTAGATATGTTAAGACGCAAAAGATTGGCCTTGGGCCTTGGGGCTCTTGGGCTTTGTTTGATCGAGGAGTTGTTTTTGCTAGATTTTTTATTCATTTATTTTGTTTTAAATTTTTATATTTATTTTCATTTTCTAACAGCAATAAAAGTGTATCCCGGCGGAGAGGTGGTGCGGTTGAGACGCCAACTAAAAACTTTCATAAGCTTGGGGTAATGTATGGAAGCACTTTAGGGAGCTGAGCGAAGGGAGTTTATATAGATTGATTCCGCATACACTAACGGGTGCGATCATACCAGCAATAATGCACCGGATCCCATCAGAACTCCGAAGTTAAGCTTGCTTGGGCGAGAGCAGTACTAGGATGGGTGACCTCCTGGGAAGTCCTCGTGTTGCACCCCTCTTTTTATGTTTTTTTTTTTTTTTTTGTTTCGGTTCATTAAGTTGCTTTTTTGATTTCGGCTACTTTGTCCATGTACTAATTCAATCCAACTCTTCGAAGGCTTGTGAGATTGAAGGAAAGCTCACCGGCCGCGGAGATTAGATATGTTAAGACGCAAAAGATTGGCCTTGGGCCTTGGGGCACTTGGGCTTTGTTTGATCGAGGAGTTGTTTTTGCTAGATTTTTTATTCATTTATTTTGTTTTAAATTTTTATATTTATTTTCATTTTCTAACAGCAATAAAAGTGTATCCCGGCGGAGAGGTGGTGCGGTTGAGACGCCAACTAAAAACTTTCATAAGCTTGGGGTAATGTATGGAAGCACTTTAGGGAGCTGAGCGAAGGGAGTTTATATAGATTGATTCCGCATACACTAACGGGTGCGATCATACCAGCAATAATGCACCGGATCCCATCAGAACTCCGAAGTTAAGCTTGCTTGGGCGAGAGCAGTACTAGGATGGGTGACCTCCTGGGAAGTCCTCGTGTTGCACCCCTCTTTTTATGTTTTTTTTTTTTTTTTTGTTTCGGTTCATTAAGTTGCTTTTTTGATTTCGGCTACTTTGTCCATGTACTAATTCAATCCAACTCTTCGAAGGCTTGTGAGATTGAAGGAAAGCTCACCGGCCGCGGAGATTAGATATGTTAAGACGCAAAAGATTGGCCTTGGGCCTTGGGGCTCTTGGGCTTTGTTTGATCGAGGAGTTGTTTTTGCTAGATTTTTTATTCATTTATTTTGTTTTAAATTTTTATATTTATTTTCATTTTCTAACAGCAATAAAAGTGTATCCCGGCGGAGAGGTGGTGCGGTTGAGACGCCAACTAAAAACTTTCATAAGCTTGGGGTAATGTATGGAAGCACTTTAGGGAGCTGAGCGAAGGGAGTTTATATAGATTGATTCCGCATACACTAACGGGTGCGATCATACCAGCAATAATGCACCGGATCCCATCAGAACTCCGAAGTTAAGCTTGCTTGGGCGAGAGCAGTACTAGGATGGGTGACCTCCTGGGAAGTCCTCGTGTTGCACCCCTCTTTTTATGTTTTTTTTTTTTTTTTTGTTTCGGTTCATTAAGTTGCTTTTTTGATTTCGGCTACTTTGTCCATGTACTAATTCAATCCAACTCTTCGAAGGCTTGTGAGATTGAAGGAAAGCTCACCGGCCGCGGAGATTAGATATGTTAAGACGCAAAAGATTGGCCTTGGGCCTTGGGGCTCTTGGGCTTTGTTTGATCGAGGAGTTGTTTTTGCTAGATTTTTTATTCATTTATTTTGTTTTAAATTTTTATATTTATTTTCATTTTCTAACAGCAATAAAAGTGTATCCCGGCGGAGAGGTGGTGCGGTTGAGACGCCAACTAAAAACTTTCATAAGCTTGGGGTAATGTATGGAAGCACTTTAGGGAGCTGAGCGAAGGGAGTTTATATAGATTGATTCCGCATACACTAACGGGTGCGATCATACCAGCAATAATGCACCGGATCCCATCAGAACTCCGAAGTTAAGCTTGCTTGGGCGAGAGCAGTACTAGGATGGGTGACCTCCTGGGAAGTCCTCGTGTTGCACCCCTCTTTTTATGTTTTTTTTTTTTTTTTTGTTTCGGTTCATTAAGTTGCTTTTTTGATTTCGGCTACTTTGTCCATGTACTAATTCAATCCAACTCTTCGAAGGCTTGTGAGATTGAAGGAAAGCTCACCGGCCGCGGAGATTAGATATGTTAAGACGCAAAAGATTGGCCTTGGGCCTTGGGGCTCTTGGGCTTTGTTTGATCGAGGAGTTGTTTTTGCTAGATTTTTTATTCATTTATTTTGTTTTAAATTTTTATATTTATTTTCATTTTCTAACAGCAATAAAAGTGTATCCCGGCGGAGAGGTGGTGCGGTTGAGACGCCAACTAAAAACTTTCATAAGCTTGGGGTAATGTATGGAAGCACTTTAGGGAGCTGAGCGAAGGGAGTTTATATAGATTGATTCCGCATACACTAACGGGTGCGATCATACCAGCAATAATGCACCGGATCCCATCAGAACTCCGAAGTTAAGCTTGCTTGGGCGAGAGCAGTACTAGGATGGGTGACCTCCTGGGAAGTCCTCGTGTTGCACCCCTCTTTTTATGTTTTTTTTTTTTTTTTTGTTTCGGTTCATTAAGTTGCTTTTTTGATTTCGGCTACTTTGTCCATGTACTAATTCAATCCAACTCTTCGAAGGCTTGTGAGATTGAAGGAAAGCTCACCGGCCGCGGAGATTAGATATGTTAAGACGCAAAAGATTGGCCTTGGGCCTTGGGGCTCTTGGGCTTTGTTTGATCGAGGAGTTGTTTTTGCTAGATTTTTTATTCATTTATTTTGTTTTAAATTTTTATATTTATTTTCATTTTCTAACAGCAATAAAAGTGTATCCCGGCGGAGAGGTGGTGCGGTTGAGACGCCAACTAAAAACTTTCATAAGCTTGGGGTAATGTATGGAAGCACTTTAGGGAGCTGAGCGAAGGGAGTTTATATAGATTGATTCCGCATACACTAACGGGTGCGATCATACCAGCAATAATGCACCGGATCCCATCAGAACTCCGAAGTTAAGCTTGCTTGGGCGAGAGCAGTACTAGGATGGGTGACCTCCTGGGAAGTCCTCGTGTTGCACCCCTCTTTTTATGTTTTTTTTTTTTTTTTTGTTTCGGTTCATTAAGTTGCTTTTTTGATTTCGGCTACTTTGTCCATGTACTAATTCAATCCAACTCTTCGAAGGCTTGTGAGATTGAAGGAAAGCTCACCGGCCGCGGAGATTAGATATGTTAAGACGCAAAAGATTGGCCTTGGGCCTTGGGGCTCTTGGGCTTTGTTTGATCGAGGAGTTGTTTTTGCTAGATTTTTTATTCATTTATTTTGTTTTAAATTTTTATATTTATTTTCATTTTCTAACAGCAATAAAAGTGTATCCCGGCGGAGAGGTGGTGCGGTTGAGACGCCAACTAAAAACTTTCATAAGCTTGGGGTAATGTATGGAAGCACTTTAGGGAGCTGAGCGAAGGGAGTTTATATAGATTGATTCCGCATACACTAACGGGTGCGATCATACCAGCAATAATGCACCGGATCCCATCAGAACTCCGAAGTTAAGCTTGCTTGGGCGAGAGCAGTACTAGGATGGGTGACCTCCTGGGAAGTCCTCGTGTTGCACCCCTCTTTTTATGTTTTTTTTTTTTTTTTTGTTTCGGTTCATTAAGTTGCTTTTTTGATTTCGGCTACTTTGTCCATGTACTAATTCAATCCAACTCTTCGAAGGCTTGTGAGATTGAAGGAAAGCTCACCGGCCGCGGAGATTAGATATGTTAAGACGCAAAAGATTGGCCTTGGGCCTTGGGGCTCTTGGGCTTTGTTTGATCGAGGAGTTGTTTTTGCTAGATTTTTTATTCATTTATTTTGTTTTAAATTTTTATATTTATTTTCATTTTCTAACAGCAATAAAAGTGTATCCCGGCGGAGAGGTGGTGCGGTTGAGACGCCAACTAAAAACTTTCATAAGCTTGGGGTAATGTATGGAAGCACTTTAGGGAGCTGAGCGAAGGGAGTTTATATAGATTGATTCCGCATACACTAACGGGTGCGATCATACCAGCAATAATGCACCGGATCCCATCAGAACTCCGAAGTTAAGCTTGCTTGGGCGAGAGCAGTACTAGGATGGGTGACCTCCTGGGAAGTCCTCGTGTTGCACCCCTCTTTTTATGTTTTTTTTTTTTTTTTTGTTTCGGTTCATTAAGTTGCTTTTTTGATTTCGGCTACTTTGTCCATGTACTAATTCAATCCAACTCTTCGAAGGCTTGTGAGATTGAAGGAAAGCTCACCGGCCGCGGAGATTAGATATGTTAAGACGCAAAAGATTGGCCTTGGGCCTTGGGGCTCTTGGGCTTTGTTTGATCGAGGAGTTGTTTTTGCTAGATTTTTTATTCATTTATTTTGTTTTAAATTTTTATATTTATTTTCATTTTCTAACAGCAATAAAAGTGTATCCCGGCGGAGAGGTGGTGCGGTTGAGACGCCAACTAAAAACTTTCATAAGCTTGGGGTAATGTATGGAAGCACTTTAGGGAGCTGAGCGAAGGGAGTTTATATAGATTGATTCCGCATACACTAACGGGTGCGATCATACCAGCAATAATGCACCGGATCCCATCAGAACTCCGAAGTTAAGCTTGCTTGGGCGAGAGCAGTACTAGGATGGGTGACCTCCTGGGAAGTCCTCGTGTTGCACCCCTCTTTTTATGTTTTTTTTTTTTTTTTGTTTCGGTTCATTAAGTTGCTTTTTTGATTTCGGCTACTTTGTCCATGTACTAATTCAATCCAACTCTTCGAAGGCTTGTGAGATTGAAGGAAAGCTCACCGGCCGCGGAGATTAGATATGTTAAGACGCAAAAGATTGGCCTTGGGCCTTGGGGCTCTTGGGCTTTGTTTGATCGAGGAGTTGTTTTTGCTAGATTTTTTTTTCATTTATTTTGTTTTAAATTTTTATATTTATTTTCATTTTCTAACAGCAATAAAAGTGTATCCCGGCGGAGAGGTGGTGCGGTTGAGACGCCAACTAAAAACTTTCATAAGCTTGGGGTAATGTATGGAAGCACTTTAGGGAGCTGAGCGAAGGGAGTTTATATAGATTGATTCCGCATACACTAACGGGTGCGATCATACCAGCAATAATGCACCGGATCCCATCAGAACTCCGAAGTTAAGCTTGCTTGGGCGAGAGCAGTACTAGGATGGGTGACCTCCTGGGAAGTCCTCGTGTTGCACCCCTCTTTTTATGTTTTTTTTTTTTTTTTGTTTCGGTTCATTAAGTTGCTTTTTTGATTTCGGCTACTTTGTCCATGTACTAATTCAATCCAACTCTTCGAAGGCTTGTGAGATTGAAGGAAAGCTCACCGGCCGCGGAGATTAGATATGTTAAGACGCAAAAGATTGGCCTTGGGCCTTGGGGCTCTTGGGCTTTGTTTGATCGAGGAGTTGTTTTTGCTAGATTTTTTATTCATTTATTTTGTTTTAAATTTTTATATTTATTTTCATTTTCTAACAGCAATAAAAGTGTATCCCGGCGGAGAGGTGGTGCGGTTGAGACGCCAACTAAAAACTTTCATAAGCTTGGGGTAATGTATGGAAGCACTTTAGGGAGCTGAGCGAAGGGAGTTTATATAGATTGATTCCGCATACACTAACGGGTGCGATCATACCAGCAATAATGCACCGGATCCCATCAGAACTCCGAAGTTAAGCTTGCTTGGGCGAGAGCAGTACTAGGATGGGTGACCTCCTGGGAAGTCCTCGTGTTGCACCCCTCTTTTTATGTTTTTTTTTTTTTTTTTGTTTCGGTTCATTAAGTTGCTTTTTTGATTTCGGCTACTTTGTCCATGTACTAATTCAATCCAACTCTTCGAAGGCTTGTGAGATTGAAGGAAAGCTCACCGGCCGCGGAGATTAGATATGTTAAGACGCAAAAGATTGGCCTTGGGCCTTGGGGCTCTTGGGCTTTGTTTGATCGAGGAGTTGTTTTTGCTAGATTTTTTATTCATTTATTTTGTTTTAAATTTTTATATTTATTTTCATTTTCTAACAGCAATAAAAGTGTATCCCGGCGGAGAGGTGGTGCGGTTGAGACGCCAACTAAAAACTTTCATAAGCTTGGGGTAATGTATGGAAGCACTTTAGGGAGCTGAGCGAAGGGAGTTTATATAGATTGATTCCGCATACACTAACGGGTGCGATCATACCAGCAATAATGCACCGGATCCCATCAGAACTCCGAAGTTAAGCTTGCTTGGGCGAGAGCAGTACTAGGATGGGTGACCTCCTGGGAAGTCCTCGTGTTGCACCCCTCTTTTTATGTTTTTTTTTTTTTTTTGTTTCGGTTCATTAAGTTGCTTTTTTGATTTCGGCTACTTTGTCCATGTACTAATTCAATCCAACTCTTCGAAGGCTTGTGAGATTGAAGGAAAGCTCACCGGCCGCGGAGATTAGATATGTTAAGACGCAAAAGATTGGCCTTGGGCCTTGGGGCTCTTGGGCTTTGTTTGATCGAGGAGTTGTTTTTGCTAGATTTTTTATTCATTTATTTTGTTTTAAATTTTTATATTTATTTTCATTTTCTAACAGCAATAAAAGTGTATCCCGGCGGAGAGGTGGTGCGGTTGAGACGCCAACTAAAAACTTTCATAAGCTTGGGGTAATGTATGGAAGCACTTTAGGGAGCTGAGCGAAGGGAGTTTATATAGATTGATTCCGCATACACTAACGGGTGCGATCATACCAGCAATAATGCACCGGATCCCATCAGAACTCCGAAGTTAAGCTTGCTTGGGCGAGAGCAGTACTAGGATGGGTGACCTCCTGGGAAGTCCTCGTGTTGCACCCCTCTTTTTATGTTTTTTTTTTTTTTTTGTTTCGGTTCATTAAGTTGCTTTTTTGATTTCGGCTACTTTGTCCATGTACTAATTCAATCCAACTCTTCGAAGGCTTGTGAGATTGAAGGAAAGCTCACCGGCCGCGGAGATTAGATATGTTAAGACGCAAAAGATTGGCCTTGGGCCTTGGGGCTCTTGGGCTTTGTTTGATCGAGGAGTTGTTTTTGCTAGATTTTTTATTCATTTATTTTGTTTTAAATTTTTATATTTATTTTCATTTTCTAACAGCAATAAAAGTGTATCCCGGCGGAGAGGTGGTGCGGTTGAGACGCCAACTAAAAACTTTCATAAGCTTGGGGTAATGTATGGAAGCACTTTAGGGAGCTGAGCGAAGGGAGTTTATATAGATTGATTCCGCATACACTAACGGGTGCGATCATACCAGCAATAATGCACCGGATCCCATCAGAACTCCGAAGTTAAGCTTGCTTGGGCGAGAGCAGTACTAGGATGGGTGACCTCCTGGGAAGTCCTCGTGTTGCACCCCTCTTTTTATGTTTTTTTTTTTTTTTTGTTTCGGTTCATTAAGTTGCTTTTTTGATTTCGGCTACTTTGTCCATGTACTAATTCAATCCAACTCTTCGAAGGCTTGTGAGATTGAAGGAAAGCTCACCGGCCGCGGAGATTAGATATGTTAAGACGCAAAAGATTGGCCTTGGGCCTTGGGGCTCTTGGGCTTTGTTTGATCGAGGAGTTGTTTTTGCTAGATTTTTTATTCATTTATTTTGTTTTAAATTTTTATATTTATTTTCATTTTCTAACAGCAATAAAAGTGTATCCCGGCGGAGAGGTGGTGCGGTTGAGACGCCAACTAAAAACTTTCATAAGCTTGGGGTAATGTATGGAAGCACTTTAGGGAGCTGAGCGAAGGGAGTTTATATAGATTGATTCCGCATACACTAACGGGTGCGATCATACCAGCAATAATGCACCGGATCCCATCAGAACTCCGAAGTTAAGCTTGCTTGGGCGAGAGCAGTACTAGGATGGGTGACCTCCTGGGAAGTCCTCGTGTTGCACCCCTCTTTTTATGTTTTTTTTTTTTTTTTGTTTCGGTTCATTAAGTTGCTTTTTTGATTTCGGCTACTTTGTCCATGTACTAATTCAATCCAACTCTTCGAAGGCTTGTGAGATTGAAGGAAAGCTCACCGGCCGCGGAGATTAGATATGTTAAGACGCAAAAGATTGGCCTTGGGCCTTGGGGCTCTTGGGCTTTGTTTGATCGAGGAGTTGTTTTTGCTAGATTTTTTATTCATTTATTTTGTTTTAAATTTTTATATTTATTTTCATTTTCTAACAGCAATAAAAGTGTATCCCGGCGGAGAGGTGGTGCGGTTGAGACGCCAACTAAAAACTTTCATAAGCTTGGGGTAATGTATGGAAGCACTTTAGGGAGCTGAGCGAAGGGAGTTTATATAGATTGATTCCGCATACACTAACGGGTGCGATCATACCAGCAATAATGCACCGGATCCCATCAGAACTCCGAAGTTAAGCTTGCTTGGGCGAGAGCAGTACTAGGATGGGTGACCTCCTGGGAAGTCCTCGTGTTGCACCCCTCTTTTTATGTTTTTTTTTTTTTTTTTGTTTCGGTTCATTAAGTTGCTTTTTTGATTTCGGCTACTTTGTCCATGTACTAATTCAATCCAACTCTTCGAAGGCTTGTGAGATTGAAGGAAAGCTCACCGGCCGCGGAGATTAGATATGTTAAGACGCAAAAGATTGGCCTTGGGCCTTGGGGCTCTTGGGCTTTGTTTGATCGAGGAGTTGTTTTTGCTAGATTTTTTATTCATTTATTTTGTTTTAAATTTTTATATTTATTTTCATTTTCTAACAGCAATAAAAGTGTATCCCGGCGGAGAGGTGGTGCGGTTGAGACGCCAACTAAAAACTTTCATAAGCTTGGGGTAATGTATGGAAGCACTTTAGGGAGCTGAGCGAAGGGAGTTTATATAGATTGATTCCGCATACACTAACGGGTGCGATCATACCAGCAATAATGCACCGGATCCCATCAGAACTCCGAAGTTAAGCTTGCTTGGGCGAGAGCAGTACTAGGATGGGTGACCTCCTGGGAAGTCCTCGTGTTGCACCCCTCTTTTTATGTTTTTTTTTTTTTTTTTGTTTCGGTTCATTAAGTTGCTTTTTTGATTTCGGCTACTTTGTCCATGTACTAATTCAATCCAACTCTTCGAAGGCTTGTGAGATTGAAGGAAAGCTCACCGGCCGCGGAGATTAGATATGTTAAGACGCAAAAGATTGGCCTTGGGCCTTGGGGCTCTTGGGCTTTGTTTGATCGAGGAGTTGTTTTTGCTAGATTTTTTATTCATTTATTTTGTTTTAAATTTTTATATTTATTTTCATTTTCTAACAGCAATAAAAGTGTATCCCGGCGGAGAGGTGGTGCGGTTGAGACGCCAACTAAAAACTTTCATAAGCTTGGGGTAATGTATGGAAGCACTTTAGGGAGCTGAGCGAAGGGAGTTTATATAGATTGATTCCGCATACACTAACGGGTGCGATCATACCAGCAATAATGCACCGGATCCCATCAGAACTCCGAAGTTAAGCTTGCTTGGGCGAGAGCAGTACTAGGATGGGTGACCTCCTGGGAAGTCCTCGTGTTGCACCCCTCTTTTTATGTTTTTTTTTTTTTTTTGTTTCGGTTCATTAAGTTGCTTTTTTGATTTCGGCTACTTTGTCCATGTACTAATTCAATCCAACTCTTCGAAGGCTTGTGAGATTGAAGGAAAGCTCACCGGCCGCGGAGATTAGATATGTTAAGACGCAAAAGATTGGCCTTGGGCCTTGGGGCTCTTGGGCTTTGTTTGATCGAGGAGTTGTTTTTGCTAGATTTTTTATTCATTTATTTTGTTTTAAATTTTTATATTTATTTTCATTTTCTAACAGCAATAAAAGTGTATCCCGGCGGAGAGGTGGTGCGGTTGAGACGCCAACTAAAAACTTTCATAAGCTTGGGGTAATGTATGGAAGCACTTTAGGGAGCTGAGCGAAGGGAGTTTATATAGATTGATTCCGCATACACTAACGGGTGCGATCATACCAGCAATAATGCACCGGATCCCATCAGAACTCCGAAGTTAAGCTTGCTTGGGCGAGAGCAGTACTAGGATGGGTGACCTCCTGGGAAGTCCTCGTGTTGCACCCCTCTTTTTATGTTTTTTTTTTTTTTTTGTTTCGGTTCATTAAGTTGCTTTTTTGATTTCGGCTACTTTGTCCATGTACTAATTCAATCCAACTCTTCGAAGGCTTGTGAGATTGAAGGAAAGCTCACCGGCCGCGGAGATTAGATATGTTAAGACGCAAAAGATTGGCCTTGGGCCTTGGGGCTCTTGGGCTTTGTTTGATCGAGGAGTTGTTTTTGCTAGATTTTTTATTCATTTATTTTGTTTTAAATTTTTATATTTATTTTCATTTTCTAACAGCAATAAAAGTGTATCCCGGCGGAGAGGTGGTGCGGTTGAGACGCCAACTAAAAACTTTCATAAGCTTGGGGTAATGTATGGAAGCACTTTAGGGAGCTGAGCGAAGGGAGTTTATATAGATTGATTCCGCATACACTAACGGGTGCGATCATACCAGCAATAATGCACCGGATCCCATCAGAACTCCGAAGTTAAGCTTGCTTGGGCGAGAGCAGTACTAGGATGGGTGACCTCCTGGGAAGTCCTCGTGTTGCACCCCTCTTTTTATGTTTTTTTTTTTTTTTTTGTTTCGGTTCATTAAGTTGCTTTTTTGATTTCGGCTACTTTGTCCATGTACTAATTCAATCCAACTCTTCGAAGGCTTGTGAGATTGAAGGAAAGCTCACCGGCCGCGGAGATTAGATATGTTAAGACGCAAAAGATTGGCCTTGGGCCTTGGGGCTCTTGGGCTTTGTTTGATCGAGGAGTTGTTTTTGCTAGATTTTTTATTCATTTATTTTGTTTTAAATTTTTATATTTATTTTCATTTTCTAACAGCAATAAAAGTGTATCCCGGCGGAGAGGTGGTGCGGTTGAGACGCCAACTAAAAACTTTCATAAGCTTGGGGTAATGTATGGAAGCACTTTAGGGAGCTGAGCGAAGGGAGTTTATATAGATTGATTCCGCATACACTAACGGGTGCGATCATACCAGCAATAATGCACCGGATCCCATCAGAACTCCGAAGTTAAGCTTGCTTGGGCGAGAGCAGTACTAGGATGGGTGACCTCCTGGGAAGTCCTCGTGTTGCACCCCTCTTTTTATGTTTTTTTTTTTTTTTTTGTTTCGGTTCATTAAGTTGCTTTTTTGATTTCGGCTACTTTGTCCATGTACTAATTCAATCCAACTCTTCGAAGGCTTGTGAGATTGAAGGAAAGCTCACCGGCCGCGGAGATTAGATATGTTAAGACGCAAAAGATTGGCCTTGGGCCTTGGGGCTCTTGGGCTTTGTTTGATCGAGGAGTTGTTTTTGCTAGATTTTTTATTCATTTATTTTGTTTTAAATTTTTATATTTATTTTCATTTTCTAACAGCAATAAAAGTGTATCCCGGCGGAGAGGTGGTGCGGTTGAGACGCCAACTAAAAACTTTCATAAGCTTGGGGTAATGTATGGAAGCACTTTAGGGAGCTGAGCGAAGGGAGTTTATATAGATTGATTCCGCATACACTAACGGGTGCGATCATACCAGCAATAATGCACCGGATCCCATCAGAACTCCGAAGTTAAGCTTGCTTGGGCGAGAGCAGTACTAGGATGGGTGACCTCCTGGGAAGTCCTCGTGTTGCACCCCTCTTTTTATGTTTTTTTTTTTTTTTTGTTTCGGTTCATTAAGTTGCTTTTTTGATTTCGGCTACTTTGTCCATGTACTAATTCAATCCAACTCTTCGAAGGCTTGTGAGATTGAAGGAAAGCTCACCGGCCGCGGAGATTAGATATGTTAAGACGCAAAAGATTGGCCTTGGGCCTTGGGGCTCTTGGGCTTTGTTTGATCGAGGAGTTGTTTTTGCTAGATTTTTTATTCATTTATTTTGTTTTAAATTTTTATATTTATTTTCATTTTCTAACAGCAATAAAAGTGTATCCCGGCGGAGAGGTGGTGCGGTTGAGACGCCAACTAAAAACTTTCATAAGCTTGGGGTAATGTATGGAAGCACTTTAGGGAGCTGAGCGAAGGGAGTTTATATAGATTGATTCCGCATACACTAACGGGTGCGATCATACCAGCAATAATGCACCGGATCCCATCAGAACTCCGAAGTTAAGCTTGCTTGGGCGAGAGCAGTACTAGGATGGGTGACCTCCTGGGAAGTCCTCGTGTTGCACCCCTCTTTTTATGTTTTTTTTTTTTTTTTGTTTCGGTTCATTAAGTTGCTTTTTTGATTTCGGCTACTTTGTCCATGTACTAATTCAATCCAACTCTTCGAAGGCTTGTGAGATTGAAGGAAAGCTCACCGGCCGCGGAGATTAGATATGTTAAGACGCAAAAGATTGGCCTTGGGCCTTGGGGCTCTTGGGCTTTGTTTGATCGAGGAGTTGTTTTTGCTAGATTTTTTTTTCATTTATTTTGTTTTAAATTTTTATATTTATTTTCATTTTCTAACAGCAATAAAAGTGTATCCCGGCGGAGAGGTGGTGCGGTTGAGACGCCAACTAAAAACTTTCATAAGCTTGGGGTAATGTATGGAAGCACTTTAGGGAGCTGAGCGAAGGGAGTTTATATAGATTGATTCCGCATACACTAACGGGTGCGATCATACCAGCAATAATGCACCGGATCCCATCAGAACTCCGAAGTTAAGCTTGCTTGGGCGAGAGCAGTACTAGGATGGGTGACCTCCTGGGAAGTCCTCGTGTTGCACCCCTCTTTTTATGTTTTTTTTTTTTTTTTTGTTTCGGTTCATTAAGTTGCTTTTTTGATTTCGGCTACTTTGTCCATGTACTAATTCAATCCAACTCTTCGAAGGCTTGTGAGATTGAAGGAAAGCTCACCGGCCGCGGAGATTAGATATGTTAAGACGCAAAAGATTGGCCTTGGGCCTTGGGGCTCTTGGGCTTTGTTTGATCGAGGAGTTGTTTTTGCTAGATTTTTTATTCATTTATTTTGTTTTAAATTTTTATATTTATTTTCATTTTCTAACAGCAATAAAAGTGTATCCCGGCGGAGAGGTGGTGCGGTTGAGACGCCAACTAAAAACTTTCATAAGCTTGGGGTAATGTATGGAAGCACTTTAGGGAGCTGAGCGAAGGGAGTTTATATAGATTGATTCCGCATACACTAACGGGTGCGATCATACCAGCAATAATGCACCGGATCCCATCAGAACTCCGAAGTTAAGCTTGCTTGGGCGAGAGCAGTACTAGGATGGGTGACCTCCTGGGAAGTCCTCGTGTTGCACCCCTCTTTTTATGTTTTTTTTTTTTTTTTTGTTTCGGTTCATTAAGTTGCTTTTTTGATTTCGGCTACTTTGTCCATGTACTAATTCAATCCAACTCTTCGAAGGCTTGTGAGATTGAAGGAAAGCTCACCGGCCGCGGAGATTAGATATGTTAAGACGCAAAAGATTGGCCTTGGGCCTTGGGGCTCTTGGGCTTTGTTTGATCGAGGAGTTGTTTTTGCTAGATTTTTTATTCATTTATTTTGTTTTAAATTTTTATATTTATTTTCATTTTCTAACAGCAATAAAAGTGTATCCCGGCGGAGAGGTGGTGCGGTTGAGACGCCAACTAAAAACTTTCATAAGCTTGGGGTAATGTATGGAAGCACTTTAGGGAGCTGAGCGAAGGGAGTTTATATAGATTGATTCCGCATACACTAACGGGTGCGATCATACCAGCAATAATGCACCGGATCCCATCAGAACTCCGAAGTTAAGCTTGCTTGGGCGAGAGCAGTACTAGGATGGGTGACCTCCTGGGAAGTCCTCGTGTTGCACCCCTCTTTTTATGTTTTTTTTTTTTTTTTGTTTCGGTTCATTAAGTTGCTTTTTTGATTTCGGCTACTTTGTCCATGTACTAATTCAATCCAACTCTTCGAAGGCTTGTGAGATTGAAGGAAAGCTCACCGGCCGCGGAGATTAGATATGTTAAGACGCAAAAGATTGGCCTTGGGCCTTGGGGCTCTTGGGCTTTGTTTGATCGAGGAGTTGTTTTTGCTAGATTTTTTATTCATTTATTTTGTTTTAAATTTTTATATTTATTTTCATTTTCTAACAGCAATAAAAGTGTATCCCGGCGGAGAGGTGGTGCGGTTGAGACGCCAACTAAAAACTTTCATAAGCTTGGGGTAATGTATGGAAGCACTTTAGGGAGCTGAGCGAAGGGAGTTTATATAGATTGATTCCGCATACACTAACGGGTGCGATCATACCAGCAATAATGCACCGGATCCCATCAGAACTCCGAAGTTAAGCTTGCTTGGGCGAGAGCAGTACTAGGATGGGTGACCTCCTGGGAAGTCCTCGTGTTGCACCCCTCTTTTTATGTTTTTTTTTTTTTTTTGTTTCGGTTCATTAAGTTGCTTTTTTGATTTCGGCTACTTTGTCCATGTACTAATTCAATCCAACTCTTCGAAGGCTTGTGAGATTGAAGGAAAGCTCACCGGCCGCGGAGATTAGATATGTTAAGACGCAAAAGATTGGCCTTGGGCCTTGGGGCTCTTGGGCTTTGTTTGATCGAGGAGTTGTTTTTGCTAGATTTTTTATTCATTTATTTTGTTTTAAATTTTTATATTTATTTTCATTTTCTAACAGCAATAAAAGTGTATCCCGGCGGAGAGGTGGTGCGGTTGAGACGCCAACTAAAAACTTTCATAAGCTTGGGGTAATGTATGGAAGCACTTTAGGGAGCTGAGCGAAGGGAGTTTATATAGATTGATTCCGCATACACTAACGGGTGCGATCATACCAGCAATAATGCACCGGATCCCATCAGAACTCCGAAGTTAAGCTTGCTTGGGCGAGAGCAGTACTAGGATGGGTGACCTCCTGGGAAGTCCTCGTGTTGCACCCCTCTTTTTATGTTTTTTTTTTTTTTTTTTTCGGTTCATTAAGTTGCTTTTTTGATTTCGGCTACTTTGTCCATGTACTAATTCAATCCAACTCTTCGAAGGCTTGTGAGATTGAAGGAAAGCTCACCGGCCGCGGAGATTAGATATGTTAAGACGCAAAAGATTGGCCTTGGGCCTTGGGGCTCTTGGGCTTTGTTTGATCGAGGAGTTGTTTTTGCTAGATTTTTTATTCATTTATTTTGTTTTAAATTTTTATATTTATTTTCATTTTCTAACAGCAATAAAAGTGTATCCCGGCGGAGAGGTGGTGCGGTTGAGACGCCAACTAAAAACTTTCATAAGCTTGGGGTAATGTATGGAAGCACTTTAGGGAGCTGAGCGAAGGGAGTTTATATAGATTGATTCCGCATACACTAACGGGTGCGATCATACCAGCAATAATGCACCGGATCCCATCAGAACTCCGAAGTTAAGCTTGCTTGGGCGAGAGCAGTACTAGGATGGGTGACCTCCTGGGAAGTCCTCGTGTTGCACCCCTCTTTTTATGTTTTTTTTTTTTTTTTTGTTTCGGTTCATTAAGTTGCTTTTTTGATTTCGGCTACTTTGTCCATGTACTAATTCAATCCAACTCTTCGAAGGCTTGTGAGATTGAAGGAAAGCTCACCGGCCGCGGAGATTAGATATGTTAAGACGCAAAAGATTGGCCTTGGGCCTTGGGGCTCTTGGGCTTTGTTTGATCGAGGAGTTGTTTTTGCTAGATTTTTTATTCATTTATTTTGTTTTAAATTTTTATATTTATTTTCATTTTCTAACAGCAATAAAAGTGTATCCCGGCGGAGAGGTGGTGCGGTTGAGACGCCAACTAAAAACTTTCATAAGCTTGGGGTAATGTATGGAAGCACTTTAGGGAGCTGAGCGAAGGGAGTTTATATAGATTGATTCCGCATACACTAACGGGTGCGATCATACCAGCAATAATGCACCGGATCCCATCAGAACTCCGAAGTTAAGCTTGCTTGGGCGAGAGCAGTACTAGGATGGGTGACCTCCTGGGAAGTCCTCGTGTTGCACCCCTCTTTTTATGTTTTTTTTTTTTTTTTGTTTCGGTTCATTAAGTTGCTTTTTTGATTTCGGCTACTTTGTCCATGTACTAATTCAATCCAACTCTTCGAAGGCTTGTGAGATTGAAGGAAAGCTCACCGGCCGCGGAGATTAGATATGTTAAGACGCAAAAGATTGGCCTTGGGCCTTGGGGCTCTTGGGCTTTGTTTGATCGAGGAGTTGTTTTTGCTAGATTTTTTATTCATTTATTTTGTTTTAAATTTTTATATTTATTTTCATTTTCTAACAGCAATAAAAGTGTATCCCGGCGGAGAGGTGGTGCGGTTGAGACGCCAACTAAAAACTTTCATAAGCTTGGGGTAATGTATGGAAGCACTTTAGGGAGCTGAGCGAAGGGAGTTTATATAGATTGATTCCGCATACACTAACGGGTGCGATCATACCAGCAATAATGCACCGGATCCCATCAGAACTCCGAAGTTAAGCTTGCTTGGGCGAGAGCAGTACTAGGATGGGTGACCTCCTGGGAAGTCCTCGTGTTGCACCCCTCTTTTTATGTTTTTTTTTTTTTTTTGTTTCGGTTCATTAAGTTGCTTTTTTGATTTCGGCTACTTTGTCCATGTACTAATTCAATCCAACTCTTCGAAGGCTTGTGAGATTGAAGGAAAGCTCACCGGCCGCGGAGATTAGATATGTTAAGACGCAAAAGATTGGCCTTGGGCCTTGGGGCTCTTGGGCTTTGTTTGATCGAGGAGTTGTTTTTGCTAGATTTTTTATTCATTTATTTTGTTTTAAATTTTTATATTTATTTTCATTTTCTAACAGCAATAAAAGTGTATCCCGGCGGAGAGGTGGTGCGGTTGAGACGCCAACTAAAAACTTTCATAAGCTTGGGGTAATGTATGGAAGCACTTTAGGGAGCTGAGCGAAGGGAGTTTATATAGATTGATTCCGCATACACTAACGGGTGCGATCATACCAGCAATAATGCACCGGATCCCATCAGAACTCCGAAGTTAAGCTTGCTTGGGCGAGAGCAGTACTAGGATGGGTGACCTCCTGGGAAGTCCTCGTGTTGCACCCCTCTTTTTATGTTTTTTTTTTTTTTTTTGTTTCGGTTCATTAAGTTGCTTTTTTGATTTCGGCTACTTTGTCCATGTACTAATTCAATCCAACTCTTCGAAGGCTTGTGAGATTGAAGGAAAGCTCACCGGCCGCGGAGATTAGATATGTTAAGACGCAAAAGATTGGCCTTGGGCCTTGGGGCTCTTGGGCTTTGTTTGATCGAGGAGTTGTTTTTGCTAGATTTTTTATTCATTTATTTTGTTTTAAATTTTTATATTTATTTTCATTTTCTAACAGCAATAAAAGTGTATCCCGGCGGAGAGGTGGTGCGGTTGAGACGCCAACTAAAAACTTTCATAAGCTTGGGGTAATGTATGGAAGCACTTTAGGGAGCTGAGCGAAGGGAGTTTATATAGATTGATTCCGCATACACTAACGGGTGCGATCATACCAGCAATAATGCACCGGATCCCATCAGAACTCCGAAGTTAAGCTTGCTTGGGCGAGAGCAGTACTAGGATGGGTGACCTCCTGGGAAGTCCTCGTGTTGCACCCCTCTTTTTATGTTTTTTTTTTTTTTTTGTTTCGGTTCATTAAGTTGCTTTTTTGATTTCGGCTACTTTGTCCATGTACTAATTCAATCCAACTCTTCGAAGGCTTGTGAGATTGAAGGAAAGCTCACCGGCCGCGGAGATTAGATATGTTAAGACGCAAAAGATTGGCCTTGGGCCTTGGGGCTCTTGGGCTTTGTTTGATCGAGGAGTTGTTTTTGCTAGATTTTTTATTCATTTATTTTGTTTTAAATTTTTATATTTATTTTCATTTTCTAACAGCAATAAAAGTGTATCCCGGCGGAGAGGTGGTGCGGTTGAGACGCCAACTAAAAACTTTCATAAGCTTGGGGTAATGTATGGAAGCACTTTAGGGAGCTGAGCGAAGGGAGTTTATATAGATTGATTCCGCATACACTAACGGGTGCGATCATACCAGCAATAATGCACCGGATCCCATCAGAACTCCGAAGTTAAGCTTGCTTGGGCGAGAGCAGTACTAGGATGGGTGACCTCCTGGGAAGTCCTCGTGTTGCACCCCTCTTTTTATGTTTTTTTTTTTTTTTTGTTTCGGTTCATTAAGTTGCTTTTTTGATTTCGGCTACTTTGTCCATGTACTAATTCAATCCAACTCTTCGAAGGCTTGTGAGATTGAAGGAAAGCTCACCGGCCGCGGAGATTAGATATGTTAAGACGCAAAAGATTGGCCTTGGGCCTTGGGGCTCTTGGGCTTTGTTTGATCGAGGAGTTGTTTTTGCAAGATTTTTTTTTCATTTATTTTGTTTTAAATTTTTATATTTATTTTCATTTTCTAACAGCAATAAAAGTGTATCCCGGCGGAGAGGTGGTGCGGTTGAGACGCCAACTAAAAACTTTCATAAGCTTGGGGTAATGTATGGAAGCACTTTAGGGAGCTGAGCGAAGGGAGTTTATATAGATTGATTCCGCATACACTAACGGGTGCGATCATACCAGCAATAATGCACCGGATCCCATCAGAACTCCGAAGTTAAGCTTGCTTGGGCGAGAGCAGTACTAGGATGGGTGACCTCCTGGGAAGTCCTCGTGTTGCACCCCTCTTTTTATGTTTTTTTTTTTTTTTTGTTTCGGTTCATTAAGTTGCTTTTTTGATTTCGGCTACTTTGTCCATGTACTAATTCAATCCAACTCTTCGAAGGCTTGTGAGATTGAAGGAAAGCTCACCGGCCGCGGAGATTAGATATGTTAAGACGCAAAAGATTGGCCTTGGGCCTTGGGGCTCTTGGGCTTTGTTTGATCGAGGAGTTGTTTTTGCTAGATTTTTTATTCATTTATTTTGTTTTAAATTTTTATATTTATTTTCATTTTCTAACAGCAATAAAAGTGTATCCCGGCGGAGAGGTGGTGCGGTTGAGACGCCAACTAAAAACTTTCATAAGCTTGGGGTAATGTATGGAAGCACTTTAGGGAGCTGAGCGAAGGGAGTTTATATAGATTGATTCCGCATACACTAACGGGTGCGATCATACCAGCAATAATGCACCGGATCCCATCAGAACTCCGAAGTTAAGCTTTCTTGGGCGAGAGCAGTACTAGGATGGGTGACCTCCTGGGAAGTCCTCGTGTTGCACCCCTCTTTTTATGTTTTTTTTTTTTTTTTTGTTTCGGTTCATTAAGTTGCTTTTTTGATTTCGGCTACTTTGTCCATGTACTAATTCAATCCAACTCTTCGAAGGCTTGTGAGATTGAAGGAAAGCTCACCGGCCGCGGAGATTAGATATGTTAAGACGCAAAAGATTGGCCTTGGGCCTTGGGGCTCTTGGGCTTTGTTTGATCGAGGAGTTGTTTTTGCTAGATTTTTTATTCATTTATTTTGTTTTAAATTTTTATATTTATTTTCATTTTCTAACAGCAATAAAAGTGTATCCCGGCGGAGAGGTGGTGCGGTTGAGACGCCAACTAAAAACTTTCATAAGCTTGGGGTAATGTATGGAAGCACTTTAGGGAGCTGAGCGAAGGGAGTTTATATAGATTGATTCCGCATACACTAACGGGTGCGATCATACCAGCAATAATGCACCGGATCCCATCAGAACTCCAAAGTTAAGCTTGCTTGGGCGAGAGCAGTACTAGGATGGGTGACCTCCTGGGAAGTCCTCGTGTTGCACCCCTCTTTTTATGTTTTTTTTTTTTTTTTGTTTCGGTTCATTAAGTTGCTTTTTTGATTTCGGCTACTTTGTCCATGTACTAATTCAATCCAACTCTTCGAAGGCTTGTGAGATTGAAGGAAAGCTCACCGGCCGCGGAGATTAGATATGTTAAGACGCAAAAGATTGGCCTTGGGCCTTGGGGCTCTTGGGCTTTGTTTGATCGAGGAGTTGTTTTTGCTAGATTTTTTATTCATTTATTTTGTTTTAAATTTTTATATTTATTTTCATTTTCTAACAGCAATAAAAGTGTATCCCGGCGGAGAGGTGGTGCGGTTGAGACGCCAACTAAAAACTTTCATAAGCTTGGGGTAATGTATGGAAGCACTTTAGGGAGCTGAGCGAAGGGAGTTTATATAGATTGATTCCGCATACACTAACGGGTGCGATCATACCAGCAATAATGCACCGGATCCCATCAGAACTCCGAAGTTAAGCTTGCTTGGGCGAGAGCAGTACTAGGATGGGTGACCTCCTGGGAAGTCCTCGTGTTGCACCCCTCTTTTTATGTTTTTTTTTTTTTTTTTGTTTCGGTTCATTAAGTTGCTTTTTTGATTTCGGCTACTTTGTCCATGTACTAATTCAATCCAACTCTTCGAAGGCTTGTGAGATTGAAGGAAAGCTCACCGGCCGCGGAGATTAGATATGTTAAGACGCAAAAGATTGGCCTTGGGCCTTGGGGCTCTTGGGCTTTGTTTGATCGAGGAGTTGTTTTTGCTAGATTTTTTATTCATTTATTTTGTTTTAAATTTTTATATTTATTTTCATTTTCTAACAGCAATAAAAGTGTATCCCGGCGGAGAGGTGGTGCGGTTGAGACGCCAACTAAAAACTTTCATAAGCTTGGGGTAATGTATGGAAGCACTTTAGGGAGCTGAGCGAAGGGAGTTTATATAGATTGATTCCGCATACACTAACGGGTGCGATCATACCAGCAATAATGCACCGGATCCCATCAGAACTCCGAAGTTAAGCTTGCTTGGGCGAGAGCAGTACTAGGATGGGTGACCTCCTGGGAAGTCCTCGTGTTGCACCCCTCTTTTTATGTTTTTTTTTTTTTTTTGTTTCGGTTCATTAAGTTGCTTTTTTGATTTCGGCTACTTTGTCCATGTACTAATTCAATCCAACTCTTCGAAGGCTTGTGAGATTGAAGGAAAGCTCACCGGCCGCGGAGATTAGATATGTTAAGACGCAAAAGATTGGCCTTGGGCCTTGGGGCTCTTGGGCTTTGTTTGATCGAGGAGTTGTTTTTGCTAGATTTTTTATTCATTTATTTTGTTTTAAATTTTTATATTTATTTTCATTTTCTAACAGCAATAAAAGTGTATCCCGGCGGAGAGGTGGTGCGGTTGAGACGCCAACTAAAAACTTTCATAAGCTTGGGGTAATGTATGGAAGCACTTTAGGGAGCTGAGCGAAGGGAGTTTATATAGATTGATTCCGCATACACTAACGGGTGCGATCATACCAGCAATAATGCACCGGATCCCATCAGAACTCCGAAGTTAAGCTTGCTTGGGCGAGAGCAGTACTAGGATGGGTGACCTCCTGGGAAGTCCTCGTGTTGCACCCCTCTTTTTATGTTTTTTTTTTTTTTTTTGTTTCGGTTCATTAAGTTGCTTTTTTGATTTCGGCTACTTTGTCCATGTACTAATTCAATCCAACTCTTCGAAGGCTTGTGAGATTGAAGGAAAGCTCACCGGCCGCGGAGATTAGATATGTTAAGACGCAAAAGATTGGCCTTGGGCCTTGGGGCTCTTGGGCTTTGTTTGATCGAGGAGTTGTTTTTGCTAGATTTTTTATTCATTTATTTTGTTTTAAATTTTTATATTTATTTTCATTTTCTAACAGCAATAAAAGTGTATCCCGGCGGAGAGGTGGTGCGGTTGAGACGCCAACTAAAAACTTTCATAAGCTTGGGGTAATGTATGGAAGCACTTTAGGGAGCTGAGCGAAGGGAGTTTATATAGATTGATTCCGCATACACTAACGGGTGCGATCATACCAGCAATAATGCACCGGATCCCATCAGAACTCCGAAGTTAAGCTTGCTTGGGCGAGAGCAGTACTAGGATGGGTGACCTCCTGGGAAGTCCTCGTGTTGCACCCCTCTTTTTATGTTTTTTTTTTTTTTTTTGTTTCGGTTCATTAAGTTGCTTTTTTGATTTCGGCTACTTTGTCCATGTACTAATTCAATCCAACTCTTCGAAGGCTTGTGAGATTGAAGGAAAGCTCACCGGCCGCGGAGATTAGATATGTTAAGACGCAAAAGATTGGCCTTGGGCCTTGGGGCTCTTGGGCTTTGTTTGATCGAGGAGTTGTTTTTGCTAGATTTTTTATTCATTTATTTTGTTTTAAATTTTTATATTTATTTTCATTTTCTAACAGCAATAAAAGTGTATCCCGGCGGAGAGGTGGTGCGGTTGAGACGCCAACTAAAAACTTTCATAAGCTTGGGGTAATGTATGGAAGCACTTTAGGGAGCTGAGCGAAGGGAGTTTATATAGATTGATTCCGCATACACTAACGGGTGCGATCATACCAGCAATAATGCACCGGATCCCATCAGAACTCCGAAGTTAAGCTTGCTTGGGCGAGAGCAGTACTAGGATGGGTGACCTCCTGGGAAGTCCTCGTGTTGCACCCCTCTTTTTATGTTTTTTTTTTTTTTTTTGTTTCGGTTCATTAAGTTGCTTTTTTGATTTCGGCTACTTTGTCCATGTACTAATTCAATCCAACTCTTCGAAGGCTTGTGAGATTGAAGGAAAGCTCACCGGCCGCGGAGATTAGATATGTTAAGACGCAAAAGATTGGCCTTGGGCCTTGGGGCTCTTGGGCTTTGTTTGATCGAGGAGTTGTTTTTGCTAGATTTTTTATTCATTTATTTTGTTTTAAATTTTTATATTTATTTTCATTTTCTAACAGCAATAAAAGTGTATCCCGGCGGAGAGGTGGTGCGGTTGAGACGCCAACTAAAAACTTTCATAAGCTTGGGGTAATGTATGGAAGCACTTTAGGGAGCTGAGCGAAGGGAGTTTATATAGATTGATTCCGCATACACTAACGGGTGCGATCATACCAGCAATAATGCACCGGATCCCATCAGAACTCCGAAGTTAAGCTTGCTTGGGCGAGAGCAGTACTAGGATGGGTGACCTCCTGGGAAGTCCTCGTGTTGCACCCCTCTTTTTATGTTTTTTTTTTTTTTTTTTTTCGGTTCATTAAGTTGCTTTTTTGATTTCGGCTACTTTGTCCATGTACTAATTCAATCCAACTCTTCGAAGGCTTGTGAGATTGAAGGAAAGCTCACCGGCCGCGGAGATTAGATATGTTAAGACGCAAAAGATTGGCCTTGGGCCTTGGGGCTCTTGGGCTTTGTTTGATCGAGGAGTTGTTTTTGCTAGATTTTTTATTCATTTATTTTGTTTTAAATTTTTATATTTATTTTCATTTTCTAACAGCAATAAAAGTGTATCCCGGCGGAGAGGTGGTGCGGTTGAGACGCCAACTAAAAACTTTCATAAGCTTGGGGTAATGTATGGAAGCACTTTAGGGAGCTGAGCGAAGGGAGTTTATATAGATTGATTCCGCATACACTAACGGGTGCGATCATACCAGCAATAATGCACCGGATCCCATCAGAACTCCGAAGTTAAGCTTGCTTGGGCGAGAGCAGTACTAGGATGGGTGACCTCCTGGGAAGTCCTCGTGTTGCACCCCTCTTTTTATGTTTTTTTTTTTTTTTTTTGTTTCGGTTCATTAAGTTGCTTTTTTGATTTCGGCTACTTTGTCCATGTACTAATTCAATCCAACTCTTCGAAGGCTTGTGAGATTGAAGGAAAGCTCACCGGCCGCGGAGATTAGATATGTTAAGACGCAAAAGATTGGCCTTGGGCCTTGGGGCTCTTGGGCTTTGTTTGATCGAGGAGTTGTTTTTGCTAGATTTTTTATTCATTTATTTTGTTTTAAATTTTTATATTTATTTTCATTTTCTAACAGCAATAAAAGTGTATCCCGGCGGAGAGGTGGTGCGGTTGAGACGCCAACTAAAAACTTTCATAAGCTTGGGGTAATGTATGGAAGCACTTTAGGGAGCTGAGCGAAGGGAGTTTATATAGATTGATTCCGCATACACTAACGGGTGCGATCATACCAGCAATAATGCACCGGATCCCATCAGAACTCCGAAGTTAAGCTTGCTTGGGCGAGAGCAGTACTAGGATGGGTGACCTCCTGGGAAGTCCTCGTGTTGCACCCCTCTTTTTATGTTTTTTTTTTTTTTTTTGTTTCGGTTCATTAAGTTGCTTTTTTGATTTCGGCTACTTTGTCCATGTACTAATTCAATCCAACTCTTCGAAGGCTTGTGAGATTGAAGGAAAGCTCACCGGCCGCGGAGATTAGATATGTTAAGACGCAAAAGATTGGCCTTGGGCCTTGGGGCTCTTGGGCTTTGTTTGATCGAGGAGTTGTTTTTGCTAGATTTTTTATTCATTTATTTTGTTTTAAATTTTTATATTTATTTTCATTTTCTAACAGCAATAAAAGTGTATCCCGGCGGAGAGGTGGTGCGGTTGAGACGCCAACTAAAAACTTTCATAAGCTTGGGGTAATGTATGGAAGCACTTTAGGGAGCTGAGCGAAGGGAGTTTATATAGATTGATTCCGCATACACTAACGGGTGCGATCATACCAGCAATAATGCACCGGATCCCATCAGAACTCCGAAGTTAAGCTTGCTTGGGCGAGAGCAGTACTAGGATGGGTGACCTCCTGGGAAGTCCTCGTGTTGCACCCCTCTTTTTATGTTTTTTTTTTTTTTTTTGTTTCGGTTCATTAAGTTGCTTTTTTGATTTCGGCTACTTTGTCCATGTACTAATTCAATCCAACTCTTCGAAGGCTTGTGAGATTGAAGGAAAGCTCACCGGCCGCGGAGATTAGATATGTTAAGACGCAAAAGATTGGCCTTGGGCCTTGGGGCTCTTGGGCTTTGTTTGATCGAGGAGTTGTTTTTGCTAGATTTTTTATTCATTTATTTTGTTTTAAATTTTTATATTTATTTTCATTTTCTAACAGCAATAAAAGTGTATCCCGGCGGAGAGGTGGTGCGGTTGAGACGCCAACTAAAAACTTTCATAAGCTTGGGGTAATGTATGGAAGCACTTTAGGGAGCTGAGCGAAGGGAGTTTATATAGATTGATTCCGCATACACTAACGGGTGCGATCATACCAGCAATAATGCACCGGATCCCATCAGAACTCCGAAGTTAAGCTTGCTTGGGCGAGAGCAGTACTAGGATGGGTGACCTCCTGGGAAGTCCTCGTGTTGCACCCCTCTTTTTATGTTTTTTTTTTTTTTTTTGTTTCGGTTCATTAAGTTGCTTTTTTGATTTCGGCTACTTTGTCCATGTACTAATTCAATCCAACTCTTCGAAGGCTTGTGAGATTGAAGGAAAGCTCACCGGCCGCGGAGATTAGATATGTTAAGACGCAAAAGATTGGCCTTGGGCCTTGGGGCTCTTGGGCTTTGTTTGATCGAGGAGTTGTTTTTGCTAGATTTTTTATTCATTTATTTTGTTTTAAATTTTTATATTTATTTTCATTTTCTAACAGCAATAAAAGTGTATCCCGGCGGAGAGGTGGTGCGGTTGAGACGCCAACTAAAAACTTTCATAAGCTTGGGGTAATGTATGGAAGCACTTTAGGGAGCTGAGCGAAGGGAGTTTATATAGATTGATTCCGCATACACTAACGGGTGCGATCATACCAGCAATAATGCACCGGATCCCATCAGAACTCCGAAGTTAAGCTTGCTTGGGCGAGAGCAGTACTAGGATGGGTGACCTCCTGGGAAGTCCTCGTGTTGCACCCCTCTTTTTATGTTTTTTTTTTTTTTTTTGTTTCGGTTCATTAAGTTGCTTTTTTGATTTCGGCTACTTTGTCCATGTACTAATTCAATCCAACTCTTCGAAGGCTTGTGAGATTGAAGGAAAGCTCACCGGCCGCGGAGATTAGATATGTTAAGACGCAAAAGATTGGCCTTGGGCCTTGGGGCTCTTGGGCTTTGTTTGATCGAGGAGTTGTTTTTGCTAGATTTTTTATTCATTTATTTTGTTTTAAATTTTTATATTTATTTTCATTTTCTAACAGCAATAAAAGTGTATCCCGGCGGAGAGGTGGTGCGGTTGAGACGCCAACTAAAAACTTTCATAAGCTTGGGGTAATGTATGGAAGCACTTTAGGGAGCTGAGCGAAGGGAGTTTATATAGATTGATTCCGCATACACTAACGGGTGCGATCATACCAGCAATAATGCACCGGATCCCATCAGAACTCCGAAGTTAAGCTTGCTTGGGCGAGAGCAGTACTAGGATGGGTGACCTCCTGGGAAGTCCTCGTGTTGCACCCCTCTTTTTATGTTTTTTTTTTTTTTTTTGTTTCGGTTCATTAAGTTGCTTTTTTGATTTCGGCTACTTTGTCCATGTACTAATTCAATCCAACTCTTCGAAGGCTTGTGAGATTGAAGGAAAGCTCACCGGCCGCGGAGATTAGATATGTTAAGACGCAAAAGATTGGCCTTGGGCCTTGGGGCTCTTGGGCTTTGTTTGATCGAGGAGTTGTTTTTGCTAGATTTTTTATTCATTTATTTTGTTTTAAATTTTTATATTTATTTTCATTTTCTAACAGCAATAAAAGTGTATCCCGGCGGAGAGGTGGTGCGGTTGAGACGCCAACTAAAAACTTTCATAAGCTTGGGGTAATGTATGGAAGCACTTTAGGGAGCTGAGCGAAGGGAGTTTATATAGATTGATTCCGCATACACTAACGGGTGCGATCATACCAGCAATAATGCACCGGATCCCATCAGAACTCCGAAGTTAAGCTTGCTTGGGCGAGAGCAGTACTAGGATGGGTGACCTCCTGGGAAGTCCTCGTGTTGCACCCCTCTTTTTATGTTTTTTTTTTTTTTTTGTTTCGGTTCATTAAGTTGCTTTTTTGATTTCGGCTACTTTGTCCATGTACTAATTCAATCCAACTCTTCGAAGGCTTGTGAGATTGAAGGAAAGCTCACCGGCCGCGGAGATTAGATATGTTAAGACGCAAAAGATTGGCCTTGGGCCTTGGGGCTCTTGGGCTTTGTTTGATCGAGGAGTTGTTTTTGCTAGATTTTTTATTCATTTATTTTGTTTTAAATTTTTATATTTATTTTCATTTTCTAACAGCAATAAAAGTGTATCCCGGCGGAGAGGTGGTGCGGTTGAGACGCCAACTAAAAACTTTCATAAGCTTGGGGTAATGTATGGAAGCACTTTAGGGAGCTGAGCGAAGGGAGTTTATATAGATTGATTCCGCATACACTAACGGGTGCGATCATACCAGCAATAATGCACCGGATCCCATCAGAACTCCGAAGTTAAGCTTGCTTGGGCGAGAGCAGTACTAGGATGGGTGACCTCCTGGGAAGTCCTCGTGTTGCACCCCTCTTTTTATGTTTTTTTTTTTTTTTTTTTCGGTTCATTAAGTTGCTTTTTTGATTTCGGCTACTTTGTCCATGTACTAATTCAATCCAACTCTTCGAAGGCTTGTGAGATTGAAGGAAAGCTCACCGGCCGCGGAGATTAGATATGTTAAGACGCAAAAGATTGGCCTTGGGCCTTGGGGCTCTTGGGCTTTGTTTGATCGAGGAGTTGTTTTTGCTAGATTTTTTATTCATTTATTTTGTTTTAAATTTTTATATTTATTTTCATTTTCTAACAGCAATAAAAGTGTATCCCGGCGGAGAGGTGGTGCGGTTGAGACGCCAACTAAAAACTTTCATAAGCTTGGGGTAATGTATGGAAGCACTTTAGGGAGCTGAGCGAAGGGAGTTTATATAGATTGATTCCGCATACACTAACGGGTGCGATCATACCAGCAATAATGCACCGGATCCCATCAGAACTCCGAAGTTAAGCTTGCTTGGGCGAGAGCAGTACTAGGATGGGTGACCTCCTGGGAAGTCCTCGTGTTGCACCCCTCTTTTTATGTTTTTTTTTTTTTTTTTGTTTCGGTTCATTAAGTTGCTTTTTTGATTTCGGCTACTTTGTCCATGTACTAATTCAATCCAACTCTTCGAAGGCTTGTGAGATTGAAGGAAAGCTCACCGGCCGCGGAGATTAGATATGTTAAGACGCAAAAGATTGGCCTTGGGCCTTGGGGCTCTTGGGCTTTGTTTGATCGAGGAGTTGTTTTTGCTAGATTTTTTATTCATTTATTTTGTTTTAAATTTTTATATTTATTTTCATTTTCTAACAGCAATAAAAGTGTATCCCGGCGGAGAGGTGGTGCGGTTGAGACGCCAACTAAAAACTTTCATAAGCTTGGGGTAATGTATGGAAGCACTTTAGGGAGCTGAGCGAAGGGAGTTTATATAGATTGATTCCGCATACACTAACGGGTGCGATCATACCAGCAATAATGCACCGGATCCCATCAGAACTCCGAAGTTAAGCTTGCTTGGGCGAGAGCAGTACTAGGATGGGTGACCTCCTGGGAAGTCCTCGTGTTGCACCCCTCTTTTTATGTTTTTTTTTTTTTTTTTGTTTCGGTTCATTAAGTTGCTTTTTTGATTTCGGCTACTTTGTCCATGTACTAATTCAATCCAACTCTTCGAAGGCTTGTGAGATTGAAGGAAAGCTCACCGGCCGCGGAGATTAGATATGTTAAGACGCAAAAGATTGGCCTTGGGCCTTGGGGCTCTTGGGCTTTGTTTGATCGAGGAGTTGTTTTTGCTAGATTTTTTATTCATTTATTTTGTTTTAAATTTTTATATTTATTTTCATTTTCTAACAGCAATAAAAGTGTATCCCGGCGGAGAGGTGGTGCGGTTGAGACGCCAACTAAAAACTTTCATAAGCTTGGGGTAATGTATGGAAGCACTTTAGGGAGCTGAGCGAAGGGAGTTTATATAGATTGATTCCGCATACACTAACGGGTGCGATCATACCAGCAATAATGCACCGGATCCCATCAGAACTCCGAAGTTAAGCTTGCTTGGGCGAGAGCAGTACTAGGATGGGTGACCTCCTGGGAAGTCCTCGTGTTGCACCCCTCTTTTTATGTTTTTTTTTTTTTTTTTGTTTCGGTTCATTAAGTTGCTTTTTTGATTTCGGCTACTTTGTCCATGTACTAATTCAATCCAACTCTTCGAAGGCTTGTGAGATTGAAGGAAAGCTCACCGGCCGCGGAGATTAGATATGTTAAGACGCAAAAGATTGGCCTTGGGCCTTGGGGCTCTTGGGCTTTGTTTGATCGAGGAGTTGTTTTTGCTAGATTTTTTATTCATTTATTTTGTTTTAAATTTTTATATTTATTTTCATTTTCTAACAGCAATAAAAGTGTATCCCGGCGGAGAGGTGGTGCGGTTGAGACGCCAACTAAAAACTTTCATAAGCTTGGGGTAATGTATGGAAGCACTTTAGGGAGCTGAGCGAAGGGAGTTTATATAGATTGATTCCGCATACACTAACGGGTGCGATCATACCAGCAATAATGCACCGGATCCCATCAGAACTCCGAAGTTAAGCTTGCTTGGGCGAGAGCAGTACTAGGATGGGTGACCTCCTGGGAAGTCCTCGTGTTGCACCCCTCTTTTTATGTTTTTTTTTTTTTTTTGTTTCGGTTCATTAAGTTGCTTTTTTGATTTCGGCTACTTTGTCCATGTACTAATTCAATCCAACTCTTCGAAGGCTTGTGAGATTGAAGGAAAGCTCACCGGCCGCGGAGATTAGATATGTTAAGACGCAAAAGATTGGCCTTGGGCCTTGGGGCTCTTGGGCTTTGTTTGATCGAGGAGTTGTTTTTGCTAGATTTTTTATTCATTTATTTTGTTTTAAATTTTTATATTTATTTTCATTTTCTAACAGCAATAAAAGTGTATCCCGGCGGAGAGGTGGTGCGGTTGAGACGCCAACTAAAAACTTTCATAAGCTTGGGGTAATGTATGGAAGCACTTTAGGGAGCTGAGCGAAGGGAGTTTATATAGATTGATTCCGCATACACTAACGGGTGCGATCATACCAGCAATAATGCACCGGATCCCATCAGAACTCCGAAGTTAAGCTTGCTTGGGCGAGAGCAGTACTAGGATGGGTGACCTCCTGGGAAGTCCTCGTGTTGCACCCCTCTTTTTATGTTTTTTTTTTTTTTTTGTTTCGGTTCATTAAGTTGCTTTTTTGATTTCGGCTACTTTGTCCATGTACTAATTCAATCCAACTCTTCGAAGGCTTGTGAGATTGAAGGAAAGCTCACCGGCCGCGGAGATTAGATATGTTAAGACGCAAAAGATTGGCCTTGGGCCTTGGGGCTCTTGGGCTTTGTTTGATCGAGGAGTTGTTTTTGCTAGATTTTTTATTCATTTATTTTGTTTTAAATTTTTATATTTATTTTCATTTTCTAACAGCAATAAAAGTGTATCCCGGCGGAGAGGTGGTGCGGTTGAGACGCCAACTAAAAACTTTCATAAGCTTGGGGTAATGTATGGAAGCACTTTAGGGAGCTGAGCGAAGGGAGTTTATATAGATTGATTCCGCATACACTAACGGGTGCGATCATACCAGCAATAATGCACCGGATCCCATCAGAACTCCGAAGTTAAGCTTGCTTGGGCGAGAGCAGTACTAGGATGGGTGACCTCCTGGGAAGTCCTCGTGTTGCACCCCTCTTTTTATGTTTTTTTTTTTTTTTTTGTTTCGGTTCATTAAGTTGCTTTTTTGATTTCGGCTACTTTGTCCATGTACTAATTCAATCCAACTCTTCGAAGGCTTGTGAGATTGAAGGAAAGCTCACCGGCCGCGGAGATTAGATATGTTAAGACGCAAAAGATTGGCCTTGGGCCTTGGGGCTCTTGGGCTTTGTTTGATCGAGGAGTTGTTTTTGCTAGATTTTTTATTCATTTATTTTGTTTTAAATTTTTATATTTATTTTCATTTTCTAACAGCAATAAAAGTGTATCCCGGCGGAGAGGTGGTGCGGTTGAGACGCCAACTAAAAACTTTCATAAGCTTGGGGTAATGTTTGGAAGCACTTTAGGGAGCTGAGCGAAGGGAGTTTATATAGATTGATTCCGCATACACTAACGGGTGCGATCATACCAGCAATAATGCACCGGATCCCATCAGAACTCCGAAGTTAAGCTTGCTTGGGCGAGAGCAGTACTAGGATGGGTGACCTCCTGGGAAGTCCTCGTGTTGCACCCCTCTTTTTATGTTTTTTTTTTTTTTTTTGTTTCGGTTCATTAAGTTGCTTTTTTGATTTCGGCTACTTTGTCCATGTACTAATTCAATCCAACTCTTCGAAGGCTTGTGAGATTGAAGGAAAGCTCACCGGCCGCGGAGATTAGATATGTTAAGACGCAAAAGATTGGCCTTGGGCCTTGGGGCTCTTGGGCTTTGTTTGATCGAGGAGTTGTTTTTGCTAGATTTTTTATTCATTTATTTTGTTTTAAATTTTTATATTTATTTTCATTTTCTAACAGCAATAAAAGTGTATCCCGGCGGAGAGGTGGTGCGGTTGAGACGCCAACTAAAAACTTTCATAAGCTTGGGGTAATGTATGGAAGCACTTTAGGGAGCTGAGCGAAGGGAGTTTATATAGATTGATTCCGCATACACTAACGGGTGCGATCATACCAGCAATAATGCACCGGATCCCATCAGAACTCCGAAGTTAAGCTTGCTTGGGCGAGAGCAGTACTAGGATGGGTGACCTCCTGGGAAGTCCTCGTGTTGCACCCCTCTTTTTATGTTTTTTTTTTTTTTTTTGTTTCGGTTCATTAAGTTGCTTTTTTGATTTCGGCTACTTTGTCCATGTACTAATTCAATCCAACTCTTCGAAGGCTTGTGAGATTGAAGGAAAGCTCACCGGCCGCGGAGATTAGATATGTTAAGACGCAAAAGATTGGCCTTGGGCCTTGGGGCTCTTGGGCTTTGTTTGATCGAGGAGTTGTTTTTGCTAGATTTTTTATTCATTTATTTTGTTTTAAATTTTTATATTTATTTTCATTTTCTAACAGCAATAAAAGTGTATCCCGGCGGAGAGGTGGTGCGGTTGAGACGCCAACTAAAAACTTTCATAAGCTTGGGGTAATGTATGGAAGCACTTTAGGGAGCTGAGCGAAGGGAGTTTATATAGATTGATTCCGCATACACTAACGGGTGCGATCATACCAGCAATAATGCACCGGATCCCATCAGAACTCCGAAGTTAAGCTTGCTTGGGCGAGAGCAGTACTAGGATGGGTGACCTCCTGGGAAGTCCTCGTGTTGCACCCCTCTTTTTATGTTTTTTTTTTTTTTTTTGTTTCGGTTCATTAAGTTGCTTTTTTGATTTCGGCTACTTTGTCCATGTACTAATTCAATCCAACTCTTCGAAGGCTTGTGAGATTGAAGGAAAGCTCACCGGCCGCGGAGATTAGATATGTTAAGACGCAAAAGATTGGCCTTGGGCCTTGGGGCTCTTGGGCTTTGTTTGATCGAGGAGTTGTTTTTGCTAGATTTTTTATTCATTTATTTTGTTTTAAATTTTTATATTTATTTTCATTTTCTAACAGCAATAAAAGTGTATCCCGGCGGAGAGGTGGTGCGGTTGAGACGCCAACTAAAAACTTTCATAAGCTTGGGGTAATGTATGGAAGCACTTTAGGGAGCTGAGCGAAGGGAGTTTATATAGATTGATTCCGCATACACTAACGGGTGCGATCATACCAGCAATAATGCACCGGATCCCATCAGAACTCCGAAGTTAAGCTTGCTTGGGCGAGAGCAGTACTAGGATGGGTGACCTCCTGGGAAGTCCTCGTGTTGCACCCCTCTTTTTATGTTTTTTTTTTTTTTTTTGTTTCGGTTCATTAAGTTGCTTTTTTGATTTCGGCTACTTTGTCCATGTACTAATTCAATCCAACTCTTCGAAGGCTTGTGAGATTGAAGGAAAGCTCACCGGCCGCGGAGATTAGATATGTTAAGACGCAAAAGATTGGCCTTGGGCCTTGGGGCTCTTGGGCTTTGTTTGATCGAGGAGTTGTTTTTGCTAGATTTTTTATTCATTTATTTTGTTTTAAATTTTTATATTTATTTTCATTTTCTAACAGCAATAAAAGTGTATCCCGGCGGAGAGGTGGTGCGGTTGAGACGCCAACTAAAAACTTTCATAAGCTTGGGGTAATGTATGGAAGCACTTTAGGGAGCTGAGCGAAGGGAGTTTATATAGATTGATTCCGCATACACTAACGGGTGCGATCATACCAGCAATAATGCACCGGATCCCATCAGAACTCCGAAGTTAAGCTTGCTTGGGCGAGAGCAGTACTAGGATGGGTGACCTCCTGGGAAGTCCTCGTGTTGCACCCCTCTTTTTATGTTTTTTTTTTTTTTTTTGTTTCGGTTCATTAAGTTGCTTTTTTGATTTCGGCTACTTTGTCCATGTACTAATTCAATCCAACTCTTCGAAGGCTTGTGAGATTGAAGGAAAGCTCACCGGCCGCGGAGATTAGATATGTTAAGACGCAAAAGATTGGCCTTGGGCCTTGGGGCTCTTGGGCTTTGTTTGATCGAGGAGTTGTTTTTGCTAGATTTTTTATTCATTTATTTTGTTTTAAATTTTTATATTTATTTTCATTTTCTAACAGCAATAAAAGTGTATCCCGGCGGAGAGGTGGTGCGGTTGAGACGCCAACTAAAAACTTTCATAAGCTTGGGGTAATGTATGGAAGCACTTTAGGGAGCTGAGCGAAGGGAGTTTATATAGATTGATTCCGCATACACTAACGGGTGCGATCATACCAGCAATAATGCACCGGATCCCATCAGAACTCCGAAGTTAAGCTTGCTTGGGCGAGAGCAGTACTAGGATGGGTGACCTCCTGGGAAGTCCTCGTGTTGCACCCCTCTTTTTATGTTTTTTTTTTTTTTTTTGTTTCGGTTCATTAAGTTGCTTTTTTGATTTCGGCTACTTTGTCCATGTACTAATTCAATCCAACTCTTCGAAGGCTTGTGAGATTGAAGGAAAGCTCACCGGCCGCGGAGATTAGATATGTTAAGACGCAAAAGATTGGCCTTGGGCCTTGGGGCTCTTGGGCTTTGTTTGATCGAGGAGTTGTTTTTGCTAGATTTTTTATTCATTTATTTTGTTTTAAATTTTTATATTTATTTTCATTTTCTAACAGCAATAAAAGTGTATCCCGGCGGAGAGGTGGTGCGGTTGAGACGCCAACTAAAAACTTTCATAAGCTTGGGGTAATGTATGGAAGCACTTTAGGGAGCTGAGCGAAGGGAGTTTATATAGATTGATTCCGCATACACTAACGGGTGCGATCATACCAGCAATAATGCACCGGATCCCATCAGAACTCCGAAGTTAAGCTTGCTTGGGCGAGAGCAGTACTAGGATGGGTGACCTCCTGGGAAGTCCTCGTGTTGCACCCCTCTTTTTATGTTTTTTTTTTTTTTTTGTTTCGGTTCATTAAGTTGCTTTTTTGATTTCGGCTACTTTGTCCATGTACTAATTCAATCCAACTCTTCGAAGGCTTGTGAGATTGAAGGAAAGCTCACCGGCCGCGGAGATTAGATATGTTAAGACGCAAAAGATTGGCCTTGGGCCTTGGGGCTCTTGGGCTTTGTTTGATCGAGGAGTTGTTTTTGCTAGATTTTTTATTCATTTATTTTGTTTTAAATTTTTATATTTATTTTCATTTTCTAACAGCAATAAAAGTGTATCCCGGCGGAGAGGTGGTGCGGTTGAGACGCCAACTAAAAACTTTCATAAGCTTGGGGTAATGTATGGAAGCACTTTAGGGAGCTGAGCGAAGGGAGTTTATATAGATTGATTCCGCATACACTAACGGGTGCGATCATACCAGCAATAATGCACCGGATCCCATCAGAACTCCGAAGTTAAGCTTGCTTGGGCGAGAGCAGTACTAGGATGGGTGACCTCCTGGGAAGTCCTCGTGTTGCACCCCTCTTTTTATGTTTTTTTTTTTTTTTTGTTTCGGTTCATTAAGTTGCTTTTTTGATTTCGGCTACTTTGTCCATGTACTAATTCAATCCAACTCTTCGAAGGCTTGTGAGATTGAAGGAAAGCTCACCGGCCGCGGAGATTAGATATGTTAAGACGCAAAAGATTGGCCTTGGGCCTTGGGGCTCTTGGGCTTTGTTTGATCGAGGAGTTGTTTTTGCTAGATTTTTTATTCATTTATTTTGTTTTAAATTTTTATATTTATTTTCATTTTCTAACAGCAATAAAAGTGTATCCCGGCGGAGAGGTGGTGCGGTTGAGACGCCAACTAAAAACTTTCATAAGCTTGGGGTAATGTATGGAAGCACTTTAGGGAGCTGAGCGAAGGGAGTTTATATAGATTGATTCCGCATACACTAACGGGTGCGATCATACCAGCAATAATGCACCGGATCCCATCAGAACTCCGAAGTTAAGCTTGCTTGGGCGAGAGCAGTACTAGGATGGGTGACCTCCTGGGAAGTCCTCGTGTTGCACCCCTCTTTTTATGTTTTTTTTTTTTTTTTTGTTTCGGTTCATTAAGTTGCTTTTTTGATTTCGGCTACTTTGTCCATGTACTAATTCAATCCAACTCTTCGAAGGCTTGTGAGATTGAAGGAAAGCTCACCGGCCGCGGAGATTAGATATGTTAAGACGCAAAAGATTGGCCTTGGGCCTTGGGGCTCTTGGGCTTTGTTTGATCGAGGAGTTGTTTTTGCTAGATTTTTTATTCATTTATTTTGTTTTAAATTTTTATATTTATTTTCATTTTCTAACAGCAATAAAAGTGTATCCCGGCGGAGAGGTGGTGCGGTTGAGACGCCAACTAAAAACTTTCATAAGCTTGGGGTAATGTATGGAAGCACTTTAGGGAGCTGAGCGAAGGGAGTTTATATAGATTGATTCCGCATACACTAACGGGTGCGATCATACCAGCAATAATGCACCGGATCCCATCAGAACTCCGAAGTTAAGCTTGCTTGGGCGAGAGCAGTACTAGGATGGGTGACCTCCTGGGAAGTCCTCGTGTTGCACCCCTCTTTTTATGTTTTTTTTTTTTTTTTTGTTTCGGTTCATTAAGTTGCTTTTTTGATTTCGGCTACTTTGTCCATGTACTAATTCAATCCAACTCTTCGAAGGCTTGTGAGATTGAAGGAAAGCTCACCGGCCGCGGAGATTAGATATGTTAAGACGCAAAAGATTGGCCTTGGGCCTTGGGGCTCTTGGGCTTTGTTTGATCGAGGAGTTGTTTTTGCTAGATTTTTTATTCATTTATTTTGTTTTAAATTTTTATATTTATTTTCATTTTCTAACAGCAATAAAAGTGTATCCCGGCGGAGAGGTGGTGCGGTTGAGACGCCAACTAAAAACTTTCATAAGCTTGGGGTAATGTATGGAAGCACTTTAGGGAGCTGAGCGAAGGGAGTTTATATAGATTGATTCCGCATACACTAACGGGTGCGATCATACCAGCAATAATGCACCGGATCCCATCAGAACTCCGAAGTTAAGCTTGCTTGGGCGAGAGCAGTACTAGGATGGGTGACCTCCTGGGAAGTCCTCGTGTTGCACCCCTCTTTTTATGTTTTTTTTTTTTTTTTTGTTTCGGTTCATTAAGTTGCTTTTTTGATTTCGGCTACTTTGTCCATGTACTAATTCAATCCAACTCTTCGAAGGCTTGTGAGATTGAAGGAAAGCTCACCGGCCGCGGAGATTAGATATGTTAAGACGCAAAAGATTGGCCTTGGGCCTTGGGGCTCTTGGGCTTTGTTTGATCGAGGAGTTGTTTTTGCTAGATTTTTTATTCATTTATTTTGTTTTAAATTTTTATATTTATTTTCATTTTCTAACAGCAATAAAAGTGTATCCCGGCGGAGAGGTGGTGCGGTTGAGACGCCAACTAAAAACTTTCATAAGCTTGGGGTAATGTATGGAAGCACTTTAGGGAGCTGAGCGAAGGGAGTTTATATAGATTGATTCCGCATACACTAACGGGTGCGATCATACCAGCAATAATGCACCGGATCCCATCAGAACTCCGAAGTTAAGCTTGCTTGGGCGAGAGCAGTACTAGGATGGGTGACCTCCTGGGAAGTCCTCGTGTTGCACCCCTCTTTTTATGTTTTTTTTTTTTTTTGTTTCGGTTCATTAAGTTGCTTTTTTGATTTCGGCTACTTTGTCCATGTACTAATTCAATCCAACTCTTCGAAGGCTTGTGAGATTGAAGGAAAGCTCACCGGCCGCGGAGATTAGATATGTTAAGACGCAAAAGATTGGCCTTGGGCCTTGGGGCCCTTGGGCTTTGTTTGATCGAGGAGTTGTTTTTGCTAGATTTTTTATTCATTTATTTTGTTTTAAATTTTTATATTTATTTTCATTTTCTAACAGCAATAAAAGTGTATCCCGGCGGAGAGGTGGTGCGGTTGAGACGCCAACTAAAAACTTTCATAAGCTTGGGGTAATGTATGGAAGCACTTTAGGGAGCTGAGCGAAGGGAGTTTATATAGATTGATTCCGCATACACTAACGGGTGCGATCATACCAGCAATAATGCACCGGATCCCATCAGAACTCCGAAGTTAAGCTTGCTGGGGCGAGAGCAGTACTAGGATGGGTGACCTCCTGGGAAGTCCTCGTGTTGCACCCCTCTTTTTATGTTTTTTTTTTTTTTTTGTTTCGGTTCATTAAGTTGCTTTTTTGATTTCGGCTACTTTGTCAATGTACTAATTCAATCCAACTCTTCGAAGGCTTGTGAGATTGAAGGAAAGCTCACCGGCCGCGGAGATTAGATATGTTAAGACGCAAAAGATTGGCCTTGGGCCTTGGGGCCCTTGGGCTTTGTTTGATCGAGGAGTTGTTTTTGCTAGATTTTTTATTCATTTATTTTGTTTTAAATTTTTATATTTATTTTCATTTTCTAACAGCAATAAAAGTGTATCCCGGCGGAGAGGTGGTGCGGTTGAGACGCCAACTAAAAACTTTCATAAGCTTGGGGTAATGTATGGAAGCACTTTAGGGAGCTGAGCGAAGGGAGTTTATATAGATTGATTCCGCATACACTAACGGGTGCGATCATACCAGCAATAATGCACCGGATCCCATCAGAACTCCGAAGTTAAGCTTGCTTGGGCGAGAGCAGTACTAGGATGGGTGACCTCCTGGGAAGTCCTCGTGTTGCACCCCTCTTTTTATGTTTTTTTTTTTTTTTTGTTTCGGTTCATTAAGTTGCTTTTTTGATTTCGGCTACTTTGTCCATGTACTAATTCAATCCAACTCTTCGAAGGCTTGTGAGATTGAAGGAAAGCTCACCGGCCGCGGAGATTAGATATGTTAAGACGCAAAAGATTGGCCTTGGGCCTTGGGGCTCTTGGGCTTTGTTTGATCGAGGAGTTGTTTTTGCTAGATTTTTTATTCATTTATTTTGTTTTAAATTTTTATATTTATTTTCATTTTCTAACAGCAATAAAAGTGTATCCCGGCGGAGAGGTGGTGCGGTTGAGACGCCAACTAAAAACTTTCATAAGCTTGGGGTAATGTATGGAAGCACTTTAGGGAGCTGAGCGAAGGGAGTTTATATAGATTGATTCCGCATACACTAACGGGTGCGATCATACCAGCAATAATGCCCCGGATCCCATCAGAACTCCGAAGTTAAGCTTGCTTGGGCGAGAGCAGTACTAGGATGGGTGACCTCCTGGGAAGTCCTCGTGTTGCACCCCTCTTTTTATGTTTTTTTTTTTTTTTTGTTTCGGTTCATTAAGTTGCTTTTTTGATTTCGGCTACTTTGTCCATGTACTAATTCAATCCAACTCTTCGAAGGCTTGTGAGATTGAAGGAAAGCTCACCGGCCGCGGAGATTAGATATGTTAAGACGCAAAAGATTGGCCTTGGGCCTTGGGGCTCTTGGGCTTTGTTTGATCGAGGAGTTGTTTTTGCTAGATTTTTTATTCATTTATTTTGTTTTAAATTTTTATATTTATTTTCATTTTCTAACAGCAATAAAAGTGTATCCCGGCGGAGAGGTGGTGCGGTTGAGACGCCAACTAAAAACTTTCATAAGCTTGGGGTAATGTATGGAAGCACTTTAGGGAGCTGAGCGAAGGGAGTTTATATAGATTGATTCCGCATACACTAACGGGTGCGATCATACCAGCAATAATGCACCGGATCCCATCAGAACTCCGAAGTTAAGCTTGCTTGGGCGAGAGCAGTACTAGGATGGGTGACCTCCTGGGAAGTCCTCGTGTTGCACCCCTCTTTTTATGTTTTTTTTTTTTTTTGTTTCGGTTCATTAAGTTGCTTTTTTGATTTCGGCTACTTTGTCCATGTACTAATTCAATCCAACTCTTCGAAGGCTTGTGAGATTGAAGGAAAGCTCACCGGCCGCGGAGATTAGATATGTTAAGACGCAAAAGATTGGCCTTGGGCCTTGGGGCCCTTGGGCTTTGTTTGATCGAGGAGTTGTTTTTGCTAGATTTTTTATTCATTTATTTTGTTTTAAATTTTTATATTTATTTTCATTTTCTAACAGCAATAAAAGTGTATCCCGGCGGAGAGGTGGTGCGGTTGAGACGCCAACTAAAAACTTTCATAAGCTTGGGGTAATGTATGGAAGCACTTTAGGGAGCTGAGCGAAGGGAGTTTATATAGATTGATTCCGCATACACTAACGGGTGCGATCATACCAGCAATAATGCACCGGATCCCATCAGAACTCCGAAGTTAAGCTTGCTGGGGCGAGAGCAGTACTAGGATGGGTGACCTCCTGGGAAGTCCTCGTGTTGCACCCCTCTTATTATGTTTTTTTTTTTTTTTTGTTTCGGTTCATTAAGTTGCTTTTTTGATTTCGGCTACTTTGTCAATGTACTAATTCAATCCAACTCTTCGAAGGCTTGTGAGATTGAAGGAAAGCTCACCGGCCGCGGAGATTAGATATGTTAAGACGCAAAAGATTGGCCTTGGGCCTTGGGGCCCTTGGGCTTTGTTTGATCGAGGAGTTGTTTTTGCTAGATTTTTTATTCATTTATTTTGTTTTAAATTTTTATATTTATTTTCATTTTCTAACAGCAATAAAAGTGTATCCCGGCGGAGAGGTGGTGCGGTTGAGACGCCAACTAAAAACTTTCATAAGCTTGGGGTAATGTATGGAAGCACTTTAGGGAGCTGAGCGAAGGGAGTTTATATAGATTGATTCCGCATACACTAACGGGTGCGATCATACCAGCAATAATGCACCGGATCCCATCAGAACTCCGAAGTTAAGCTTGCTTGGGCGAGAGCAGTACTAGGATGGGTGACCTCCTGGGAAGTCCTCGTGTTGCACCCCTCTTTTTATGTTTTTTTTTTTTTTTTGTTTCGGTTCATTAAGTTGCTTTTTTGATTTCGGCTACTTTGTCCATGTACTAATTCAATCCAACTCTTCGAAGGCTTGTGAGATTGAAGGAAAGCTCACCGGCCGCGGAGATTAGATATGTTAAGACGCAAAAGATTGGCCTTGGGCCTTGGGGCTCTTGGGCTTTGTTTGATCGAGGAGTTGTTTTTGCTAGATTTTTTATTCATTTATTTTGTTTTAAATTTTTATATTTATTTTCATTTTCTAACAGCAATAAAAGTGTATCCCGGCGGAGAGGTGGTGCGGTTGAGACGCCAACTAAAAACTTTCATAAGCTTGGGGTAATGTATGGAAGCACTTTAGGGAGCTGAGCGAAGGGAGTTTATATAGATTGATTCCGCATACACTAACGGGTGCGATCATACCAGCAATAATGCCCCGGATCCCATCAGAACTCCGAAGTTAAGCTTGCTTGGGCGAGAGCAGTACTAGGATGGGTGACCTCCTGGGAAGTCCTCGTGTTGCACCCCTCTTTTTATGTTTTTTTTTTTTTTTTGTTTCGGTTCATTAAGTTGCTTTTTTGATTTCGGCTACTTTGTCCATGTACTAATTCAATCCAACTCTTCGAAGGCTTGTGAGATTGAAGGAAAGCTCACCGGCCGCGGAGATTAGATATGTTAAGACGCAAAAGATTGGCCTTGGGCCTTGGGGCTCTTGGGCTTTGTTTGATCGAGGAGTTGTTTTTGCTAGATTTTTTATTCATTTATTTTGTTTTAAATTTTTATATTTATTTTCATTTTCTAACAGCAATAAAAGTGTATCCCGGCGGAGAGGTGGTGCGGTTGAGACGCCAACTAAAAACTTTCATAAGCTTGGGGTAATGTATGGAAGCACTTTAGGGAGCTGAGCGAAGGGAGTTTATATAGATTGATTCCGCATACACTAACGGGTGCGATCATACCAGCAATAATGCACCGGATCCCATCAGAACTCCGAAGTTAAGCTTGCTTGGGCGAGAGCAGTACTAGGATGGGTGACCTCCTGGGAAGTCCTCGTGTTGCACCCCTCTTTTTATGTTTTTTTTTTTTTTTGTTTCGGTTCATTAAGTTGCTTTTTTGATTTCGGCTACTTTGTCCATGTACTAATTCAATCCAACTCTTCGAAGGCTTGTGAGATTGAAGGAAAGCTCACCGGCCGCGGAGATTAGATATGTTAAGACGCAAAAGATTGGCCTTGGGCCTTGGGGCCCTTGGGCTTTGTTTGATCGAGGAGTTGTTTTTGCTAGATTTTTTATTCATTTATTTTGTTTTAAATTTTTATATTTATTTTCATTTTCTAACAGCAATAAAAGTGTATCCCGGCGGAGAGGTGGTGCGGTTGAGACGCCAACTAAAAACTTTCATAAGCTTGGGGTAATGTATGGAAGCACTTTAGGGAGCTGAGCGAAGGGAGTTTATATAGATTGATTCCGCATACACTAACGGGTGCGATCATACCAGCAATAATGCACCGGATCCCATCAGAACTCCGAAGTTAAGCTTGCTGGGGCGAGAGCAGTACTAGGATGGGTGACCTCCTGGGAAGTCCTCGTGTTGCACCCCTCTTTTTATGTTTTTTTTTTTTTTTTGTTTCGGTTCATTAAGTTGCTTTTTTGATTTCGGCTACTTTGTCAATGTACTAATTCAATCCAACTCTTCGAAGGCTTGTGAGATTGAAGGAAAGCTCACCGGCCGCGGAGATTAGATATGTTAAGACGCAAAAGATTGGCCTTGGGCCTTGGGGCCCTTGGGCTTTGTTTGATCGAGGAGTTGTTTTTGCTAGATTTTTTATTCATTTATTTTGTTTTAAATTTTTATATTTATTTTCATTTTCTAACAGCAATAAAAGTGTATCCCGGCGGAGAGGTGGTGCGGTTGAGACGCCAACTAAAAACTTTCATAAGCTTGGGGTAATGTATGGAAGCACTTTAGGGAGCTGAGCGAAGGGAGTTTATATAGATTGATTCCGCATACACTAACGGGTGCGATCATACCAGCAATAATGCACCGGATCCCATCAGAACTCCGAAGTTAAGCTTGCTGGGGCGAGAGCAGTACTAGGATGGGTGACCTCCTGGGAAGTCCTCGTGTTGCACCCCTCTTTTTATGTTTTTTTTTTTTTTTTGTTTCGGTTCATTAAGTTGCTTTTTTGATTTCGGCTACTTTGTCCATGTACTAATTCAATCCAACTCTTCGAAGGCTTGTGAGATTGAAGGAAAGCTCACCGGCCGCGGAGATTAGATATGTTAAGACGCAAAAGATTGGCCTTGGGCCTTGGGGCCCTTGGGCTTTGTTTGATCGAGGAGTTGTTTTTGCTAGATTTTTTATTCATTTATTTTGTTTTAAATTTTTATATTTATTTTCATTTTCTAACAGCAATAAAAGTGTATCCCGGCGGAGAGGTGGTGCGGTTGAGACGCCAACTAAAAACTTTCATAAGCTTGGGGTAATGTATGGAAGCACTTTAGGGAGCTGAGCGAAGGGAGTTTATATAGATTGATTCCGCATACACTAACGGGTGCGATCATACCAGCAATAATGCACCGGATCCCATCAGAACTCCGAAGTTAAGCTTGCTTGGGCGAGAGCAGTACTAGGATGGGTGACCTCCTGGGAAGTCCTCGTGTTGCACCCCTCTTTTTATGTTTTTTTTTTTTTTTTTGTTTCGGTTCATTAAGTTGCTTTTTTGATTTCGGCTACTTTGTCCATGTACTAATTCAATCCAACTCTTCGAAGGCTTGTGAGATTGAAGGAAAGCTCACCGGCCGCGGAGATTAGATATGTTAAGACGCAAAAGATTGGCCTTGGGCCTTGGGGCCCTTGGGCTTTGTTTGATCGAGGAGTTGTTTTTGCTAGATTTTTTATTCATTTATTTTGTTTTAAATTTTTATATTTATTTTCATTTTCTAACAGCAATAAAAGTGTATCCCGGCGGAGAGGTGGTGCGGTTGAGACGCCAACTAAAAACTTTCATAAGCTTGGGGTAATGTATGGAAGCACTTTAGGGAGCTGAGCGAAGGGAGTTTATATAGATTGATTCCGCATACACTAACGGGTGCGATCATACCAGCAATAATGCACCGGATCCCATCAGAACTCCGAAGTTAAGCTTGCTGGGGCGAGAGCAGTACTAGGATGGGTGACCTCCTGGGAAGTCCTCGTGTTGCACCCCTCTTTTTATGTTTTTTTTTTTTTTTGTTTCGGTTCATTAAGTTGCTTTTTTGATTTCGGCTACTTTGTCCATGTACTAATTCAATCCAACTCTTCGAAGGCTTGTGAGATTGAAGGAAAGCTCACCGGCCGCGGAGATTAGATATGTTAAGACGCAAAAGATTGGCCTTGGGCCTTGGGGCTCTTGGGCTTTGTTTGATCGAGGAGTTGTTTTTGCTAGATTTTTTATTCATTTATTTTGTTTTAAATTTTTATATTTATTTTCATTTTCTAACAGCAATAAAAGTGTATCCCGGCGGAGAGGTGGTGCGGTTGAGACGCCAACAAAAAACTTTCATAAGCTTGGGGTAATGTATGGAAGCACTTTAGGGAGCTGAGCGAAGGGAGTTTATATAGATTGATTCCGCATACACTAACGGGTGCGATCATACCAGCAATAATGCACCGGATCCCATCAGAACTCCGAAGTTAAGCTTGCTTGGGCGAGAGCAGTACTAGGATGGGTGACCTCCTGGGAAGTCCTCGTGTTGCACCCCTCTTTTTATGTTTTTTTTTTTTTTGTTTCGGTTCATTAAGTTGCTTTTTTGATTTCGGCTACTTTGTCCATGTACTAATTCAATCCAACTCTTCGAAGGCTTGTGAGATTGAAGGAAAGCTCACCGGCCGCGGAGATTAGATATGTTAAGACGCAAAAGATTGGCCTTGGGCCTTGGGGCCCTTGGGCTTTGTTTGATCGAGGAGTTGTTTTTGCTAGATTTTTTATTCATTTATTTTGTTTTAAATTTTTATATTTATTTTCATTTTCTAACAGCAATAAAAGTGTATCCCGGCGGAGAGGTGGTGCGGTTGAGACGCCAACTAAAAACTTTCATAAGCTTGGGGTAATGTATGGAAGCACTTTAGGGAGCTGAGCGAAGGGAGTTTATATAGATTGATTCCGCATACACTAACGGGTGCGATCATACCAGCAATAATGCACCGGATCCCATCAGAACTCCGAAGTTAAGCTTGCTGGGGCGAGAGCAGTACTAGGATGGGTGACCTCCTGGGAAGTCCTCGTGTTGCACCCCTCTTTTTATGTTTTTTTTTTTTTTTTTGTTTCGGTTCATTAAGTTGCTTTTTTGATTTCGGCTACTTTGTCCATGTACTAATTCAATCCAACTCTTCGAAGGCTTGTGAGATTGAAGGAAAGCTCACCGGCCGCGGAGATTAGATATGTTAAGACGCAAAAGATTGGCCTTGGGCCTTGGGGCTCTTGGGCTTTGTTTGATCGAGGAGTTGTTTTTGCTAGATTTTTTATTCATTTATTTTGTTTTAAATTTTTATATTTATTTTCATTTTCTAACAGCAATAAAAGTGTATCCCGGCGGAGAGGTGGTGCGGTTGAGACGCCAACTAAAAACTTTCATAAGCTTGGGGTAATGTATGGAAGCACTTTAGGGAGCTGAGCGAAGGGAGTTTATATAGATTGATTCCGCATACACTAACGGGTGCGATCATACCAGCAATAATGCACCGGATCCCATCAGAACTCCGAAGTTAAGCTTGCTTGGGCGAGAGCAGTACTAGGATGGGTGACCTCCTGGGAAGTCCTCGTGTTGCACCCCTCTTTTTATGTTTTTTTTTTTTTTTGTTTCGGTTCATTAAGTTGCTTTTTTGATTTCGGCTACTTTGTCCATGTACTAATTCAATCCAACTCTTCGAAGGCTTGTGAGATTGAAGGAAAGCTCACCGGCCGCGGAGATTAGATATGTTAAGACGCAAAAGATTGGCCTTGGGCCTTGGGGCCCTTGGGCTTTGTTTGATCGAGGAGTTGTTTTTGCTAGATTTTTTATTCATTTATTTTGTTTTAAATTTTTATATTTATTTTCATTTTCTAACAGCAATAAAAGTGTATCCCGGCGGAGAGGTGGTGCGGTTGAGACGCCAACTAAAAACTTTCATAAGCTTGGGGTAATGTATGGAAGCACTTTAGGGAGCTGAGCGAAGGGAGTTTATATAGATTGATTCCGCATACACTAACGGGTGCGATCATACCAGCAATAATGCACCGGATCCCATCAGAACTCCGAAGTTAAGCTTGCTGGGGCGAGAGCAGTACTAGGATGGGTGACCTCCTGGGAAGTCCTCGTGTTGCACCCCTCTTTTTATGTTTTTTTTTTTTTTTTTGTTTCGGTTCATTAAGTTGCTTTTTTGATTTCGGCTACTTTGTCAATGTACTAATTCAATCCAACTCTTCGAAGGCTTGTGAGATTGAAGGAAAGCTCACCGGCCGCGGAGATTAGATATGTTAAGACGCAAAAGATTGGCCTTGGGCCTTGGGGCCCTTGGGCTTTGTTTGATCGAGGAGTTGTTTTTGCTAGATTTTTTATTCATTTATTTTGTTTTAAATTTTTATATTTATTTTCATTTTCTAACAGCAATAAAAGTGTATCCCGGCGGAGAGGTGGTGCGGTTGAGACGCCAACTAAAAACTTTCATAAGCTTGGGGTAATGTATGGAAGCACTTTAGGGAGCTGAGCGAAGGGAGTTTATATAGATTGATTCCGCATACGCTAACGGGTGCGATCATACCAGCAATAATGCACCGGATCCCATCAGAACTCCGAAGTTAAGCTTGCTTGGGCGAGAGCAGTACTAGGATGGGTGACCTCCTGGGAAGTCCTCGTGTTGCACCCCTCTTTTTATGTTTTTTTTTTTTTTTTGTTTCGGTTCATTAAGTTGCTTTTTTGATTTCGGCTACTTTGTCCATGTACTAATTCAATCCAACTCTTCGAAGGCTTGTGAGATTGAAGGAAAGCTCACCGGCCGCGGAGATTAGATATGTTAAGACGCAAAAGATTGGCCTTGGGCCTTGGGGCTCTTGGGCTTTGTTTGATCGAGGAGTTGTTTTTGCTAGATTTTTTATTCATTTATTTTGTTTTAAATTTTTATATTTATTTTCATTTTCTAACAGCAATAAAAGTGTATCCCGGCGGAGAGGTGGTGCGGTTGAGACGCCAACTAAAAACTTTCATAAGCTTGGGGTAATGTATGGAAGCACTTTAGGGAGCTGAGCGAAGGGAGTTTATATAGATTGATTCCGCATACACTAACGGGTGCGATCATACCAGCAATAATGCACCGGATCCCATCAGAACTCCGAAGTTAAGCTTGCTTGGGCGAGAGCAGTACTAGGATGGGTGACCTCCTGGGAAGTCCTCGTGTTGCACCCCTCTTTTTATGTTTTTTTTTTTTTTTTGTTTCGGTTCATTAAGTTGCTTTTTTGATTTCGGCTACTTTGTCCATGTACTAATTCAATCCAACTCTTCGAAGGCTTGTGAGATTGAAGGAAAGCTCACCGGCCGCGGAGATTAGATATGTTAAGACGCAAAAGATTGGCCTTGGGCCTTGGGGCTCTTGGGCTTTGTTTGATCGAGGAGTTGTTTTTGCTAGATTTTTTATTCATTTATTTTGTTTTAAATTTTTATATTTATTTTCATTTTCTAACAGCAATAAAAGTGTATCCCGGCGGAGAGGTGGTGCGGTTGAGACGCCATCTAAAAACTTTCATAAGCTTGGGGTAATGTATGGAAGCACTTTAGGGAGCTGAGCGAAGGGAGTTTATATAGATTGATTCCGCATACACTAACGGGTGCGATCATACCAGCAATAATGCACCGGATCCCATCAGAACTCCGAAGTTAAGCTTGCTTGGGCGAGAGCAGTACTAGGATGGGTGACCTCCTGGGAAGTCCTCGTGTTGCACCCCTCTTTTTATGTTTTTTTTTTTTTTTTGTTTCGGTTCATTAAGTTGCTTTTTTGATTTCGGCTACTTTGTCCATGTACTAATTCAATCCAACTCTTCGAAGGCTTGTGAGATTGAAGGAAAGCTCACCGGCCGCGGAGATTAGATATGTTAAGACGCAAAAGATTGGCCTTGGGCCTTGGGGCTCTTGGGCTTTGTTTGATCGAGGAGTTGTTTTTGCTAGATTTTTTATTCATTTATTTTGTTTTAAATTTTTATATTTATTTTCATTTTCTAACAGCAATAAAAGTGTATCCCGGCGGAGAGGTGGTGCGGTTGAGACGCCAACTAAAAACTTTCATAAGCTTGGGGTAATGTATGGAAGCACTTTAGGGAGCTGAGCGAAGGGAGTTTATATAGATTGATTCCGCATACACTAACGGGTGCGATCATACCAGCAATAATGCACCGGATCCCATCAGAACTCCGAAGTTAAGCTTGCTTGGGCGAGAGCAGTACTAGGATGGGTGACCTCCTGGGAAGTCCTCGTGTTGCACCCCTCTTTTTATGTTTTTTTTTTTTTTTTGTTTCGGTTCATTAAGTTGCTTTTTTGATTTCGGCTACTTTGTCCATGTACTAATTCAATCCAACTCTTCGAAGGCTTGTGAGATTGAAGGAAAGCTCACCGGCCGCGGAGATTAGATATGTTAAGACGCAAAAGATTGGCCTTGGGCCTTGGGGCTCTTGGGCTTTGTTTGATCGAGGAGTTGTTTTTGCTAGATTTTTTATTCATTTATTTTGTTTTAAATTTTTATATTTATTTTCATTTTCTAACAGCAATAAAAGTGTATCCCGGCGGAGAGGTGGTGCGGTTGAGACGCCAACTAAAAACTTTCATAAGCTTGGGGTAATGTATGGAAGCACTTTAGGGAGCTGAGCGAAGGGAGTTTATATAGATTGATTCCGCATACACTAACGGGTGCGATCATACCAGCAATAATGCACCGGATCCCATCAGAACTCCGAAGTTAAGCTTGCTTGGGCGAGAGCAGTACTAGGATGGGTGACCTCCTGGGAAGTCCTTGTGTTGCACCCCTCTTTTTATGTTTTTTTTTTTTTTTTTGTTTCGGTTCATTAAGTTGCTTTTTTGATTTCGGCTACTTTGTCCATGTACTAATTCAATCCAACTCTTCGAAGGCTTGTGAGATTGAAGGAAAGCTCACCGGCCGCGGAGATTAGATATGTTAAGACGCAAAAGATTGGCCTTGGGCCTTGGGGCTCTTGGGCTTTGTTTGATCGAGGAGTTGTTTTTGCTAGATTTTTTATTCATTTATTTTGTTTTAAATTTTTATATTTATTTTCATTTTCTAACAGCAATAAAAGTGTATCCCGGCGGAGAGGTGGTGCGGTTGAGACGCCAACTAAAAACTTTCATAAGCTTGGGGTAATGTATGGAAGCACTTTAGGGAGCTGAGCGAAGGGAGTTTATATAGATTGATTCCGCATACACTAACGGGTGCGATCATACCAGCAATAATGCACCGGATCCCATCAGAACTCCGAAGTTAAGCTTGCTTGGGCGAGAGCAGTACTAGGATGGGTGACCTCCTGGGAAGTCCTCGTGTTGCACCCCTCTTTTTATGTTTTTTTTTTTTTTTTGTTTCGGTTCATTAAGTTGCTTTTTTGATTTCGGCTACTTTGTCCATGTACTAATTCAATCCAACTCTTCGAAGGCTTGTGAGATTGAAGGAAAGCTCACCGGCCGCGGAGATTAGATATGTTAAGACGCAAAAGATTGGCCTTGGGCCTTGGGGCTCTTGGGCTTTGTTTGATCGAGGAGTTGTTTTTGCTAGATTTTTTATTCATTTATTTTGTTTTAAATTTTTATATTTATTTTCATTTTCTAACAGCAATAAAAGTGTATCCCGGCGGAGAGGTGGTGCGGTTGAGACGCCAACTAAAAACTTTCATAAGCTTGGGGTAATGTATGGAAGCACTTTAGGGAGCTGAGCGAAGGGAGTTTATATAGATTGATTCCGCATACACTAACGGGTGCGATCATACCAGCAATAATGCACCGGATCCCATCAGAACTCCGAAGTTAAGCTTGCTTGGGCGAGAGCAGTACTAGGATGGGTGACCTCCTGGGAAGTCCTCGTGTTGCACCCCTCTTTTTATGTTTTTTTTTTTTTTTTGTTTCGGTTCATTAAGTTGCTTTTTTGATTTCGGCTACTTTGTCCATGTACTAATTCAATCCAACTCTTCGAAGGCTTGTGAGATTGAAGGAAAGCTCACCGGCCGCGGAGATTAGATATGTTAAGACGCAAAAGATTGGCCTTGGGCCTTGGGGCTCTTGGGCTTTGTTTGATCGAGGAGTTGTTTTTGCTAGATTTTTTATTCATTTATTTTGTTTTAAATTTTTATATTTATTTTCATTTTCTAACAGCAATAAAAGTGTATCCCGGCGGAGAGGTGGTGCGGTTGAGACGCCAACTAAAAACTTTCATAAGCTTGGGGTAATGTATGGAAGCACTTTAGGGAGCTGAGCGAAGGGAGTTTATATAGATTGATTCCGCATACACTAACGGGTGCGATCATACCAGCAATAATGCACCGGATCCCATCAGAACTCCGAAGTTAAGCTTGCTTGGGCGAGAGCAGTACTAGGATGGGTGACCTCCTGGGAAGTCCTCGTGTTGCACCCCTCTTTTTATGTTTTTTTTTTTTTTTGTTTCGGTTCATTAAGTTGCTTTTTTGATTTCGGCTACTTTGTCCATGTACTAATTCAATCCAACTCTTCGAAGGCTTGTGAGATTGAAGGAAAGCTCACCGGCCGCGGAGATTAGATATGTTAAGACGCAAAAGATTGGCCTTGGGCCTTGGGGCTCTTGGGCTTTGTTTGATCGAGGAGTTGTTTTTGCTAGATTTTTTATTCATTTATTTTGTTTTAAATTTTTATATTTATTTTCATTTTCTAACAGCAATAAAAGTGTATCCCGGCGGAGAGGTGGTGCGGTTGAGACGCCAACTAAAAACTTTCATAAGCTTGGGGTAATGTATGGAAGCACTTTAGGGAGCTGAGCGAAGGGAGTTTATATAGATTGATTCCGCATACACTAACGGGTGCGATCATACCAGCAATAATGCACCGGATCCCATCAGAACTCCGAAGTTAAGCTTGCTTGGGCGAGAGCAGTACTAGGATGGGTGACCTCCTGGGAAGTCCTCGTGTTGCACCCCTCTTTTTATGTTTTTTTTTTTTTTTGTTTCGGTTCATTAAGTTGCTTTTTTGATTTCGGCTACTTTGTCCATGTACTAATTCAATCCAACTCTTCGAAGGCTTGTGAGATTGAAGGAAAGCTCACCGGCCGCGGAGATTAGATATGTTAAGACGCAAAAGATTGGCCTTGGGCCTTGGGGCTCTTGGGCTTTGTTTGATCGAGGAGTTGTTTTTGCTAGATTTTTTATTCATTTATTTTGTTTTAAATTTTTATATTTATTTTCATTTTCTAACAGCAATAAAAGTGTATCCCGGCGGAGAGGTGGTGCGGTTGAGACGCCAACTAAAAACTTTCATAAGCTTGGGGTAATGTATGGAAGCACTTTAGGGAGCTGAGCGAAGGGAGTTTATATAGATTGATTCCGCATACACTAACGGGTGCGATCATACCAGCAATAATGCACCGGATCCCATCAGAACTCCGAAGTTAAGCTTGCTTGGGCGAGAGCAGTACTAGGATGGGTGACCTCCTGGGAAGTCCTCGTGTTGCACCCCTCTTTTTATGTTTTTTTTTTTTTTTGTTTCGGTTCATTAAGTTGCTTTTTTGATTTCGGCTACTTTGTCCATGTACTAATTCAATCCAACTCTTCGAAGGCTTGTGAGATTGAAGGAAAGCTCACCGGCCGCGGAGATTAGATATGTTAAGACGCAAAAGATTGGCCTTGGGCCTTGGGGCTCTTGGGCTTTGTTTGATCGAGGAGTTGTTTTTGCTAGATTTTTTATTCATTTATTTTGTTTTAAATTTTTATATTTATTTTCATTTTCTAACAGCAATAAAAGTGTATCCCGGCGGAGAGGTGGTGCGGTTGAGACGCCAACTAAAAACTTTCATAAGCTTGGGGTAATGTATGGAAGCACTTTAGGGAGCTGAGCGAAGGGAGTTTATATAGATTGATTCCGCATACACTAACGGGTGCGATCATACCAGCAATAATGCATCGGATCCCATCAGAACTCCGAAGTTAAGCTTGCTTGGGCGAGAGCAGTACTAGGATGGGTGACCTCCTGGGAAGTCCTCGTGTTGCACCCCTCTTTTTATGTTTTTTTTTTTTTTTGTTTCGGTTCATTAAGTTGCTTTTTTGATTTCGGCTACTTTGTCCATGTACTAATTCAATCCAACTCTTCGAAGGCTTGTGAGATTGAAGGAAAGCTCACCGGCCGCGGAGATTAGATATGTTAAGGCGCAAAAGATTGGCCTTGGGTTTAGGGTTTAGTTTGATCGAGGAGTTGTTTTTGCTAGATTTTTTATTCATTTATTTTATTTTAAATTTTTATATTTATTTTCATTTTCTAACAGCAATAAAAGTGTATCCCGGCGGAGAGTGAGATTGAAGGAAAGCTCACCGGCCGCGGAGATTAGATATGTTAAGACGCAAAAGATTGGCCTTGGGTTTAGGCTTTGTTTGATCGAGGAGTTGTTTTTGCTAGATTTTTTATTCATTTATTTTGTTTTAAATTTTTATATTTATTTTCATTTTCTAACAGCAATAAAAGTGTATCCCGGCGGAGAGGTGGTGCGGTTGAGACGCCAACTAAAAACTTTCATAAGCTTGGGGTAATGTATGGAAGCACTTTAGGGAGCTGAGCGAAGGGAGTTTATATAGATTGATTCCGCATACACTAACGGGTGCGATCATACCAGCAATAATGCACCGGATCCCATCAGAACTCCGAAGTTAAGCTTGCTTGGGCGAGAGCAGTACTAGGATGGGTGACCTCCTGGGAAGTCCTCGTGTTGCACCCCTCTTTTTATGTTTTTTTTTTTTTTTTGTTTCGGTTCATTAAGTTGCTTTTTTGATTTCGGCTACTTTGTCCATGTACTAATTCAATCCAACTCTTCGAAGGCTTGTGAGATTGAAGGAAAGCTCACCGGCCGCGGAGATTAGATATGTTAAGACGCAAAAGATTGGCCTTGGGCCTTGGGGCTCTTGGGCTTTGTTTGATCGAGGAGTTGTTTTTGCTAGATTTTTTATTCATTTATTTTGTTTTAAATTTTTATATTTATTTTCATTTTCTAACAGCAATAAAAGTGTATCCCGGCGGAGAGGTGGTGCGGTTGAGACGCCAACTAAAAACTTTCATAAGCTTGGGGTAATGTATGGAAGCACTTTAGGGAGCTGAGCGAAGGGAGTTTATATAGATTGATTCCGCATACACTAACGGGTGCGATCATACCAGCAATAATGCATCGGATCCCATCAGAACTCCGAAGTTAAGCTTGCTTGGGCGAGAGCAGTACTAGGATGGGTGACCTCCTGGGAAGTCCTCGTGTTGCACCCCTCTTTTTATGTTTTTTTTTTTTTTTGTTTCGGTTCATTAAGTTGCTTTTTTGATTTCGGCTACTTTGTCCATGTACTAATTCAATCCAACTCTTCGAAGGCTTGTGAGATTGAAGGAAAGCTCACCGGCCGCGGAGATTAGATATGTTAAGACGCAAAAGATTGGCCTTGGGTTTAGGGTTTAGTTTGATCGAGGAGTTGTTTTTGCTAGATTTTTTATTCATTTATTTTGTTTTAAATTTTTATATTTATTTTCATTTTCTAACAGCAATAAAAGTGTATCCCGGCGGAGAGGTGGTGCGGTTGAGACGCCAACTAAAAACTTTCATAAGCTTGGGGTAATGTATGGAAGCACTTTAGGGAGCTGAGCGAAGGGAGTTTATATAGATTGATTCCGCATACACTAACAGGTGCGATCATACCAGCAATAATGCACCGGATCCCATCAGAACTCCGAAGTTAAGCTTGCTTGGGCGAGAGCAGTACTAGGATGGGTGACCTCCTGGGAAGTCCTCGTGTTGCACCCCTCTTTTTATGTTTTTTTTTTTTTTTGTTTCGGTTCATTAAGTTGCTTTTTTGATTTCGGCTACTTTGTCCATGTACTAATTCAATCCAACTCTTCGAAGGCTTGTGAGATTGAAGGAAAGCTCACCGGCCGCGGAGATTAGATATGTTAAGACGCAAAAGATTGGCCTTGGGCCTTGGGGCTCTTGGGCTTTGTTTGATCGAGGAGTTGTTTTTGCTAGATTTTTTATTCATTTATTTTGTTTTAAATTTTTATATTTATTTTCATTTTCTAACAGCAATAAAAGTGTATCCCGGCGGAGAGGTGGTGCGGTTGAGACGCCAACTAAAAACTTTCATAAGCTTGGGGTAATGTATGGAAGCACTTTAGGGAGCTGAGCGAAGGGAGTTTATATAGATTGATTCCGCATACACTAACGGGTGCGATCATACCAGCAATAATGCACCGGATCCCATCAGAACTCCGAAGTTAAGCTTGCTTGGGCGAGAGCAGTACTAGGATGGGTGACCTCCTGGGAAGTCCTCGTGTTGCACCCCTCTTTTTATGTTTTTTTTTTTTTTTTGTTTCGGTTCATTAAGTTGCTTTTTTGATTTCGGCTACTTTGTCCATGTACTAATTCAATCCAACTCTTCGAAGGCTTGTGAGATTGAAGGAAAGCTCACCGGCCGCGGAGATTAGATATGTTAAGACGCAAAAGATTGGCCTTGGGCCTTGGGGCTCTTGGGCTTTGTTTGATCGAGGAGTTGTTTTTGCTAGATTTTTTATTCATTTATTTTGTTTTAAATTTTTATATTTATTTTCATTTTCTAACAGCAATAAAAGTGTATCCCGGCGGAGAGGTGGTGCGGTTGAGACGCCAACTAAAAACTTTCATAAGCTTGGGGTAATGTATAGAAGCACTTTAGGGAGCTGAGCGAAGGGAGTTTATATAGATTGATTCCGCATACACTAACGGGTGCGATCATACCAGCAATAATGCACCGGATCCCATCAGAACTCCGAAGTTAAGCTTGCTTGGGCGAGAGCAGTACTAGGATGGGTGACCTCCTGGGAAGTCCTCGTGTTGCACCCCTCTTTTTATGTTTTTTTTTTTTTTTGTTTCGGTTCATTAAGTTGCTTTTTTGATTTCGGCTACTTTGTCCATGTACTAATTCAATCCAACTCTTCGAAGGCTTGTGAGATTGAAGGAAAGCTCACCGGCCGCGGAGATTAGATATGTTAAGACGCAAAAGATTGGCCTTGGGCCTTGGGGCTCTTGGGCTTTGTTTGATCGAGGAGTTGTTTTTGCTAGATTTTTTATTCATTTATTTTGTTTTAAATTTTTATATTTATTTTCATTTTCTAACAGCAATAAAAGTGTATCCCGGCGGAGAGGTGGTGCGGTTGAGACGCCAACTAAAAACTTTCATAAGCTTGGGGTAATGTATGGAAGCACTTTAGGGAGCTGAGCGAAGGGAGTTTATATAGATTGATTCCGCATACACTAACGGGTGCGATCATACCAGCAATAATGCACCGGATCCCATCAGAACTCCGAAGTTAAGCTTGCTTGGGCGAGAGCAGTACTAGGATGGGTGACCTCCTGGGAAGTCCTCGTGTTGCACCCCTCTTTTTATGTTTTTTTTTTTTTTTTGTTTCGGTTCATTAAGTTGCTTTTTTGATTTCGGCTACTTTGTCCATGTACTAATTCAATCCAACTCTTCGAAGGCTTGTGAGATTGAAGGAAAGCTCACCGGCCGCGGAGATTAGATATGTTAAGACGCAAAAGATTGGCCTTGGGCCTTGGGGCTCTTGGGCTTTGTTTGATCGAGGAGTTGTTTTTGCTAGATTTTTTATTCATTTATTTTGTTTTAAATTTTTATATTTATTTTCATTTTCTAACAGCAATAAAAGTGTATCCCGGCGGAGAGGTGGTGCGGTTGAGACGCCAACTAAAAACTTTCATAAGCTTGGGGTAATGTATGGAAGCACTTTAGGGAGCTGAGCGAAGGGAGTTTATATAGATTGATTCCGCATACACTAACGGGTGCGATCATACCAGCAATAATGCACCGGATCCCATCAGAACTCCGAAGTTAAGCTTGCTTGGGCGAGAGCAGTACTAGGATGGGTGACCTCCTGGGAAGTCCTCGTGTTGCACCCCTCTTTTTATGTTTTTTTTTTTTTTTTTGTTTCGGTTCATTAAGTTGCTTTTTTGATTTCGGCTACTTTGTCCATGTACTAATTCAATCCAACTCTTCGAAGGCTTGTGAGATTGAAGGAAAGCTCACCGGCCGCGGAGATTAGATATGTTAAGACGCAAAAGATTGGCCTTGGGCCTTGGGGCTCTTGGGCTTTGTTTGATCGAGGAGTTGTTTTTGCTAGATTTTTTATTCATTTATTTTGTTTTAAATTTTTATATTTATTTTCATTTTCTAACAGCAATAAAAGTGTATCCCGGCGGAGAGGTGGTGCGGTTGAGACGCCAACTAAAAACTTTCATAAGCTTGGGGTAATGTATGGAAGCACTTTAGGGAGCTGAGCGAAGGGAGTTTATATAGATTGATTCCGCATACACTAACGGGTGCGATCATACCAGCAATAATGCACCGGATCCCATCAGAACTCCGAAGTTAAGCTTGCTTGGGCGAGAGCAGTACTAGGATGGGTGACCTCCTGGGAAGTCCTCGTGTTGCACCCCTCTTTTTATGTTTTTTTTTTTTTTTGTTTCGGTTCATTAAGTTGCTTTTTTGATTTCGGCTACTTTGTCCATGTACTAATTCAATCCAACTCTTCGAAGGCTTGTGAGATTGAAGGAAAGCTCACCGGCCGCGGAGATTAGATATGTTAAGACGCAAAAGATTGGCCTTGGGCCTTGGGGCTCTTGGGCTTTGTTTGATCGAGGAGTTGTTTTTGCTAGATTTTTTATTCATTTATTTTGTTTTAAATTTTTATATTTATTTTCATTTTCTAACAGCAATAAAAGTGTATCCCGGCGGAGAGGTGGTGCGGTTGAGACGCCAACTAAAAACTTTCATAAGCTTGGGGTAATGTATGGAAGCACTTTAGGGAGCTGAGCGAAGGGAGTTTATATAGATTGATTCCGCATACACTAACGGGTGCGATCATACCAGCAATAATGCACCGGATCCCATCAGAACTCCGAAGTTAAGCTTGCTTGGGCGAGAGCAGTACTAGGATGGGTGACCTCCTGGGAAGTCCTCGTGTTGCACCCCTCTTTTTATGTTTTTTTTTTTTTTTGTTTCGGTTCATTAAGTTGCTTTTTTGATTTCGGCTACTTTGTCCATGTACTAATTCAATCCAACTCTTCGAAGGCTTGTGAGATTGAAGGAAAGCTCACCGGCCGCGGAGATTAGATATGTTAAGACGCAAAAGATTGGCCTTGGGCCTTGGGGCTCTTGGGCTTTGTTTGATCGAGGAGTTGTTTTTGCTAGATTTTTTATTCATTTATTTTGTTTTAAATTTTTATATTTATTTTCATTTTCTAACAGCAATAAAAGTGTATCCCGGCGGAGAGGTGGTGCGGTTGAGACGCCAACTAAAAACTTTCATAAGCTTGGGGTAATGTATGGAAGCACTTTAGGGAGCTGAGCGAAGGGAGTTTATATAGATTGATTCCGCATACACTAACGGGTGCGATCATACCAGCAATAATGCACCGGATCCCATCAGAACTCCGAAGTTAAGCTTGCTTGGGCGAGAGCAGTACTAGGATGGGTGACCTCCTGGGAAGTCCTCGTGTTGCACCCCTCTTTTTATGTTTTTTTTTTTTTTTGTTTCGGTTCATTAAGTTGCTTTTTTGATTTCGGCTACTTTGTCCATGTACTAATTCAATCCAACTCTTCGAAGGCTTGTGAGATTGAAGGAAAGCTCACCGGCCGCGGAGATTAGATATGTTAAGACGCAAAAGATTGGCCTTGGGCCTTGGGGCTCTTGGGCTTTGTTTGATCGAGGAGTTGTTTTTGCTAGATTTTTTATTCATTTATTTTGTTTTAAATTTTTATATTTATTTTCATTTTCTAACAGCAATAAAAGTGTATCCCGGCGGAGAGGTGGTGCGGTTGAGACGCCAACTAAAAACTTTCATAAGCTTGGGGTAATGTATGGAAGCACTTTAGGGAGCTGAGCGAAGGGAGTTTATATAGATTGATTCCGCATACACTAACGGGTGCGATCATACCAGCAATAATGCACCGGATCCAATCAGAACTCCGAAGTTAAGCTTGCTTGGGCGAGAGCAGTACTAGGATGGGTGACCTCCTGGGAAGTCCTCGTGTTGCACCCCTCTTTTTATGTTTTTTTTTTTTTTTTGTTTCGGTTCATTAAGTTGCTTTTTTGATTTCGGCTACTTTGTCCATGTACTAATTCAATCCAACTCTTCGAAGGCTTGTGAGATTGAAGGAAAGCTCACCGGCCGCGGAGATTAGATATGTTAAGACGCAAAAGATTGGCCTTGGGCCTTGGGGCTCTTGGGCTTTGTTTGATCGAGGAGTTGTTTTTGCTAGATTTTTTATTCATTTATTTTGTTTTAAATTTTTATATTTATTTTCATTTTCTAACAGCAATAAAAGTGTATCCCGGCGGAGAGGTGGTGCGGTTGAGACGCCAACTAAAAACTTTCATAAGCTTGGGGTAATGTATGGAAGCACTTTAGGGAGCTGAGCGAAGGGAGTTTATATAGATTGATTCCGCATACACTAACGGGTGCGATCATACCAGCAATAATGCACCGGATCCCATCAGAACTCCGAAGTTAAGCTTGCTTGGGCGAGAGCAGTACTAGGATGGGTGACCTCCTGGGAAGTCCTCGTGTTGCACCCCTCTTTTTATGTTTTTTTTTTTTTTTTGTTTCGGTTCATTAAGTTGCTTTTTTGATTTCGGCTACTTTGTCCATGTACTAATTCAATCCAACTCTTCGAAGGCTTGTGAGATTGAAGGAAAGCTCACCGGCCGCGGAGATTAGATATGTTAAGACGCAAAAGATTGGCCTTGGGCCTTGGGGCTCTTGGGCTTTGTTTGATCGAGGAGTTGTTTTTGCTAGATTTTTTATTCATTTATTTTGTTTTAAATTTTTATATTTATTTTCATTTTCTAACAGCAATAAAAGTGTATCCCGGCGGAGAGGTGGTGCGGTTGAGACGCCAACTAAAAACTTTCATAAGCTTGGGGTAATGTATGGAAGCACTTTAGGGAGCTGAGCGAAGGGAGTTTATATAGATTGATTCCGCATACACTAACGGGTGCGATCATACCAGCAATAATGCACCGGATCCCATCAGAACTCCGAAGTTAAGCTTGCTTGGGCGAGAGCAGTACTAGGATGGGTGACCTCCTGGGAAGTCCTCGTGTTGCACCCCTCTTTTTATGTTTTTTTTTTTTTTTTGTTTCGGTTCATTAAGTTGCTTTTTTGATTTCGGCTACTTTGTCCATGTACTAATTCAATCCAACTCTTCGAAGGCTTGTGAGATTGAAGGAAAGCTCACCGGCCGCGGAGATTAGATATGTTAAGACGCAAAAGATTGGCCTTGGGCCTTGGGGCTCTTGGGCTTTGTTTGATCGAGGAGTTGTTTTTGCTAGATTTTTTATTCATTTATTTTGTTTTAAATTTTTATATTTATTTTCATTTTCTAACAGCAATAAAAGTGTATCCCGGCGGAGAGGTGGTGCGGTTGAGACGCCAACTAAAAACTTTCATAAGCTTGGGGTAATGTATGGAAGCACTTTAGGGAGCTGAGCGAAGGGAGTTTATATAGATTGATTCCGCATACACTAACGGGTGCGATCATACCAGCAATAATGCACCGGATCCCATCAGAACTCCGAAGTTAAGCTTGCTTGGGCGAGAGCAGTACTAGGATGGGTGACCTCCTGGGAAGTCCTCGTGTTGCACCCCTCTTTTTATGTTTTTTTTTTTTTTTGTTTCGGTTCATTAAGTTGCTTTTTTGATTTCGGCTACTTTGTCCATGTACTAATTCAATCCAACTCTTCGAAGGCTTGTGAGATTGAAGGAAAGCTCACCGGCCGCGGAGATTAGATATGTTAAGACGCAAAAGATTGGCCTTGGGCCTTGGGGCTCTTGGGCTTTGTTTGATCGAGGAGTTGTTTTTGCTAGATTTTTTATTCATTTATTTTGTTTTAAATTTTTATATTTATTTTCATTTTCTAACAGCAATAAAAGTGTATCCCGGCGGAGAGGTGGTGCGGTTGAGACGCCAACTAAAAACTTTCATAAGCTTGGGGTAATGTATGGAAGCACTTTAGGGAGCTGAGCGAAGGGAGTTTATATAGATTGATTCCGCATACACTAACGAGTGCGATCATACCAGCAATAATGCACCGGATCCCATCAGAACTCCGAAGTTAAGCTTGCTTGGGCGAGAGCAGTACTAGGATGGGTGACCTCCTGGGAAGTCCTCGTGTTGCACCCCTCTTTTTATGTTTTTTTTTTTTTTTTGTTTCGGTTCATTAAGTTGCTTTTTTGATTTCGGCTACTTTGTCCATGTACTAATTCAATCCAACTCTTCGAAGGCTTGTGAGATTGAAGGAAAGCTCACCGGCCGCGGAGATTAGATATGTTAAGACGCAAAAGATTGGCCTTGGGCCTTGGGGCTCTTGGGCTTTGTTCGATCGAGGAGTTGTTTTTGCTAGATTTTTTATTCATTTATTTTGTTTTAAATTTTTATATTTATTTTCATTTTCTAACAGCAATAAAAGTGTATCCCGGCGGAGAGGTGGTGCGGTTGAGACGCCAACTAAAAACTTTCATAAGCTTGGGGTAATGTATGGAAGCACTTTAGGGAGCTGAGCGAAGGGAGTTTATATAGATTGATTCCGCATACACTAACGGGTGCGATCATACCAGCAATAATGCACCGGATCCCATCAGAACTCCGAAGTTAAGCTTGCTTGGGCGAGAGCAGTACTAGGATGGGTGACCTCCTGGGAAGTCCTCGTGTTGCACCCCTCTTTTTATGTTTTTTTTTTTTTTTTGTTTCGGTTCATTAAGTTGCTTTTTTGATTTCGGCTACTTTGTCCATGTACTAATTCAATCCAACTCTTCGAAGGCTTGTGAGATTGAAGGAAAGCTCACCGGCCGCGGAGATTAGATATGTTAAGACGCAAAAGATTGGCCTTGGGCCTTGGGGCTCTTGGGCTTTGTTCGATCGAGGAGTTGTTTTTGCTAGATTTTTTATTCATTTATTTTGTTTTAAATTTTTATATTTATTTTCATTTTCTAACAGCAATAAAAGTGTATCCCGGCGGAGAGGTGGTGCGGTTGAGACGCCAACTAAAAACTTTCATAAGCTTGGGGTAATGTATGGAAGCACTTTAGGGAGCTGAGCGAAGGGAGTTTATATAGATTGATTCCGCATACACTAACGGGTGCGATCATACCAGCAATAATGCACCGGATCCCATCAGAACTCCGAAGTTAAGCTTGCTTGGGCGAGAGCAGTACTAGGATGGGTGACCTCCTGGGAAGTCCTCGTGTTGCACCCCTCTTTTTATGTTTTTTTTTTTTTTTTTTTTCGGTTCATTAAGTTGCTTTTTTGATTTCGGCTACTTTGTCCATGTACTAATTCAATCCAACTCTTCGAAGGCTTGTGAGATTGAAGGAAAGCTCACCGGCCGCGGAGATTAGATATGTTAAGACGCAAAAGATTGGCCTTGGGCCTTGGGGCTCTTGGGCTTTGTTTGATCGAGGAGTTGTTTTTGCTAGATTTTTTATTCATTTATTTTGTTTTAAATTTTTATATTTATTTTCATTTTCTAACAGCAATAAAAGTGTATCCCGGCGGAGAGGTGGTGCGGTTGAGACGCCAACTAAAAACTTTCATAAGCTTGGGGTAATGTATGGAAGCACTTTAGGGAGCTGAGCGAAGGGAGTTTATATAGATTGATTCCGCATACACTAACGGGTGCGATCATACCAGCAATAATGCACCGGATCCCATCAGAACTCCGAAGTTAAGCTTGCTTGGGCGAGAGCAGTACTAGGATGGGTGACCTCCTGGGAAGTCCTCGTGTTGCACCCCTCTTTTTATGTTTTTTTTTTTTTTTGTTTCGGTTCATTAAGTTGCTTTTTTGATTTCGGCTACTTTGTCCATGTACTAATTCAATCCAACTCTTCGAAGGCTTGTGAGATTGAAGGAAAGCTCACCGGCCGCGGAGATTAGATATGTTAAGACGCAAAAGATTGGCCTTGGGCCTTGGGGCTCTTGGGCTTTGTTTGATCGAGGAGTTGTTTTTGCTAGATTTTTTATTCATTTATTTTGTTTTAAATTTTTATATTTATTTTCATTTTCTAACAGCAATAAAAGTGTATCCCGGCGGAGAGGTGGTGCGGTTGAGACGCCAACTAAAAACTTTCATAAGCTTGGGGTAATGTATGGAAGCACTTTAGGGAGCTGAGCGAAGGGAGTTTATATAGATTGATTCCGCATACACTAACGGGTGCGATCATACCAGCAATAATGCACCGGATCCCATCAGAACTCCGAAGTTAAGCTTGCTTGGGCGAGAGCAGTACTAGGATGGGTGACCTCCTGGGAAGTCCTCGTGTTGCACCCCTCTTTTTATGTTTTTTTTTTTTTTTGTTTCGGTTCATTAAGTTGCTTTTTTGATTTCGGCTACTTTGTCCATGTACTAATTCAATCCAACTCTTCGAAGGCTTGTGAGATTGAAGGAAAGCTCACCGGCCGCGGAGATTAGATATGTTAAAACGCAAAAGATTGGCCTTGGGCCTTGGGGCTCTTGGGCTTTGTTTGATCGAGGAGTTGTTTTTGCTAGATTTTTTATTCATTTATTTTGTTTTAAATTTTTATATTTATTTTCATTTTCTAACAGCAATAAAAGTGTATCCCGGCGGAGAGGTGGTGCGGTTGAGACGCCAACTAAAAACTTTCATAAGCTTGGGGTAATGTATGGAAGCACTTTAGGGAGCTGAGCGAAGGGAGTTTATATAGATTGATTCCGCATACACTAACGGGTGCGATCATACCAGCAATAATGCACCGGATCCCATCAGAACTCCGAAGTTAAGCTTGCTTGGGCGAGAGCAGTACTAGGATGGGTGACCTCCTGGGAAGTCCTCGTGTTGCACCCCTCTTTTTATGTTTTTTTTTTTTTTTTGTTTCGGTTCATTAAGTTGCTTTTTTGATTTCGGCTACTTTGTCCATGTACTAATTCAATCCAACTCTTCGAAGGCTTGTGAGATTGAAGGAAAGCTCACCGGCCGCGGAGATTAGATATGTTAAGACGCAAAAGATTGGCCTTGGGCCTTGGGGCTCTTGGGCTTTGTTTGATCGAGGAGTTGTTTTTGCTAGATTTTTTATTCATTTATTTTGTTTTAAATTTTTATATTTATTTTCATTTTCTAACAGCAATAAAAGTGTATCCCGGCGGAGAGGTGGTGCGGTTGAGACGCCAACTAAAAACTTTCATAAGCTTGGGGTAATGTATGGAAGCACTTTAGGGAGCTGAGCGAAGGGAGTTTATATAGATTGATTCCGCATACACTAACGGGTGCGATCATACCAGCAATAATGCACCGGATCCCATCAGAACTCCGAAGTTAAGCTTGCTTGGGCGAGAGCAGTACTAGGATGGGTGACCTCCTGGGAAGTCCTCGTGTTGCACCCCTCTTTTTATGTTTTTTTTTTTTTTTGTTTCGGTTCATTAAGTTGCTTTTTTGATTTCGGCTACTTTGTCCATGTACTAATTCAATCCAACTCTTCGAAGGCTTGTGAGATTGAAGGAAAGCTCACCGGCCGCGGAGATTAGATATGTTAAGACGCAAAAGATTGGCCTTGGGCCTTGGGGCTCTTGGGCTTTGTTTGATCGAGGAGTTGTTTTTGCTAGATTTTTTATTCATTTATTTTGTTTTAAATTTTTATATTTATTTTCATTTTCTAACAGCAATAAAAGTGTATCCCGGCGGAGAGGTGGTGCGGTTGAGACGCCAACTAAAAACTTTCATAAGCTTGGGGTAATGTATGGAAGCACTTTAGGGAGCTGAGCGAAGGGAGTTTATATAGATTGATTCCGCATACACTAACGGGTGCGATCATACCAGCAATAATGCACCGGATCCCATCAGAACTCCGAAGTTAAGCTTGCTTGGGCGAGAGCAGTACTAGGATGGGTGACCTCCTGGGATGTCCTCGTGTTGCACCCCTCTTTTTATGTTTTTTTTTTTTTTTTGTTTCGGTTCATTAAGTTGCTTTTTTGATTTCGGCTACTTTGTCCATGTACTAATTCAATCCAACTCTTCGAAGGCTTGTGAGATTGAAGGAAAGCTCACCGGCCGCGGAGATTAGATATGTTAAGACGCAAAAGATTGGCCTTGGGCCTTGGGGCTCTTGGGCTTTGTTTGATCGAGGAGTTGTTTTTGCTAGATTTTTTATTCATTTATTTTGTTTTAAATTTTTATATTTATTTTCATTTTCTAACAGCAATAAAAGTGTATCCCGGCGGAGAGGTGGTGCGGTTGAGACGCCAACTAAAAACTTTCATAAGCTTGGGGTAATGTATGGAAGCACTTTAGGGAGCTGAGCGAAGGGAGTTTATATAGATTGATTCCGCATACACTAACGGGTGCGATCATACCAGCAATAATGCACCGGATCCCATCAGAACTCCGAAGTTAAGCTTGCATGGGCGAGAGCAGTACTAGGATGGGTGACCTCCTGGGAAGTCCTCGTGTTGCACCCCTCTTTTTATGTTTTTTTTTTTTTTTTGTTTCGGTTCATTAAGTTGCTTTTTTGATTTCGGCTACTTTGTCCATGTACTAATTCAATCCAACTCTTCGAAGGCTTGTGAGATTGAAGGAAAGCTCACCGGCCGCGGAGATTAGATATGTTAAGACGCAAAAGATTGGCCTTGGGCCTTGGGGCTCTTGGGCTTTGTTTGATCGAGGAGTTGTTTTTGCTAGATTTTTTATTCATTTATTTTGTTTTAAATTTTTATATTTATTTTCATTTTCTAACAGCAATAAAAGTGTATCCCGGCGGAGAGGTGGTGCGGTTGAGACGCCAACTAAAAACTTTCATAAGCTTGGGGTAATGTATGGAAGCACTTTAGGGAGCTGAGCGAAGGGAGTTTATATAGATTGATTCCGCATACACTAACGGGTGCGATCATACCAGCAATAATGCACCGGATCCCATCAGAACTCCGAAGTTAAGCTTGCTTGGGCGAGAGCAGTACTAGGATGGGTGACCTCCTGGGATGTCCTCGTGTTGCACCCCTCTTTTTATGTTTTTTTTTTTTTTTTGTTTCGGTTCATTAAGTTGCTTTTTTGATTTCGGCTACTTTGTCCATGTACTAATTCAATCCAACTCTTCGAAGGCTTGTGAGATTGAAGGAAAGCTCACCGGCCGCGGAGATTAGATATGTTAAGACGCAAAAGATTGGCCTTGGGCCTTGGGGCTCTTGGGCTTTGTTCGATCGAGGAGTTGTTTTTGCTAGATTTTTTATTCATTTATTTTGTTTTAAATTTTTATATTTATTTTCATTTTCTAACAGCAATAAAAGTGTATCCCGGCGGAGAGGTGGTGCGGTTGAGACGCCAACTAAAAACTTTCATAAGCTTGGGGTAATGTATGGAAGCACTTTAGGGAGCTGAGCGAAGGGAGTTTATATAGATTGATTCCGCATACACTAACGGGTGCGATCATACCAGCAATAATGCACCGGATCCCATCAGAACTCCGAAGTTAAGCTTGCTTGGGCGAGAGCAGTACTAGGATGGGTGACCTCCTGGGAAGTCCTCGTGTTGCACCCCTCTTTTTATGTTTTTTTTTTTTTTTTGTTTCGGTTCATTAAGTTGCTTTTTTGATTTCGGCTACTTTGTCCATGTACTAATTCAATCCAACTCTTCGAAGGCTTGTGAGATTGAAGGAAAGCTCACCGGCCGCGGAGATTAGATATGTTAAGACGCAAAAGATTGGCCTTGGGCCTTGGGGCTCTTGGGCTTTGTTCGATCGAGGAGTTGTTTTTGCTAGATTTTTTATTCATTTATTTTGTTTTAAATTTTTATATTTATTTTCATTTTCTAACAGCAATAAAAGTGTATCCCGGCGGAGAGGTGGTGCGGTTGAGACGCCAACTAAAAACTTTCATAAGCTTGGGGTAATGTATGGAAGCACTTTAGGGAGCTGAGCGAAGGGAGTTTATATAGATTGATTCCGCATACACTAACGGGTGCGATCATACCAGCAATAATGCACCGGATCCCATCAGAACTCCGAAGTTAAGCTTGCTTGGGCGAGAGCAGTACTAGGATGGGTGACCTCCTGGGAAGTCCTCGTGTTGCACCCCTCTTTTTATGTTTTTTTTTTTTTTTGTTTCGGTTCATTAAGTTGCTTTTTTGATTTCGGCTACTTTGTCCATGTACTAATTCAATCCAACTCTTCGAAGGCTTGTGAGATTGAAGGAAAGCTCACCGGCCGCGGAGATTAGATATGTTAAGACGCAAAAGATTGGCCTTGGGCCTTGGGGCTCTTGGGCTTTGTTTGATCGAGGAGTTGTTTTTGCTAGATTTTTTATTCATTTATTTTGTTTTAAATTTTTATATTTATTTTCATTTTCTAACAGCAATAAAAGTGTATCCCGGCGGAGAGGTGGTGCGGTTGAGACGCCAACTAAAAACTTTCATAAGCTTGGGGTAATGTATGGAAGCACTTTAGGGAGCTGAGCGAAGGGAGTTTATATAGATTGATTCCGCATACACTAACGGGTGCGATCATACCAGCAATAATGCACCGGATCCCATCAGAACTCCGAAGTTAAGCTTGCTTGGGCGAGAGCAGTACTAGGATGGGTGACCTCCTGGGAAGTCCTCGTGTTGCACCCCTCTTTTTATGTTTTTTTTTTTTTTTTGTTTCGGTTCATTAAGTTGCTTTTTTGATTTCGGCTACTTTGTCCATGTACTAATTCAATCCAACTCTTCGAAGGCTTGTGAGATTGAAGGAAAGCTCACCGGCCGCGGAGATTAGATATGTTAAGACGCAAAAGATTGGCCTTGGGCCTTGGGGCTCTTGGGCTTTGTTTGATCGAGGAGTTGTTTTTGCTAGATTTTTTATTCATTTATTTTGTTTTAAATTTTTATATTTATTTTCATTTTCTAACAGCAATAAAAGTGTATCCCGGCGGAGAGGTGGTGCGGTTGAGACGCCAACTAAAAACTTTCATAAGCTTGGGGTAATGTATGGAAGCACTTTAGGGAGCTGAGCGAAGGGAGTTTATATAGATTGATTCCGCATACACTAACGGGTGCGATCATACCAGCAATAATGCACCGGATCCCATCAGAACTCCGAAGTTAAGCTTGCTTGGGCGAGAGCAGTACTAGGATGGGTGACCTCCTGGGAAGTCCTCGTGTTGCACCCCTCTTTTTATGTTTTTTTTTTTTTTTTGTTTCGGTTCATTAAGTTGCTTTTTTGATTTCGGCTACTTTGTCCATGTACTAATTCAATCCAACTCTTCGAAGGCTTGTGAGATTGAAGGAAAGCTCACCGGCCGCGGAGATTAGATATGTTAAGACGCAAAAGATTGGCCTTGGGCCTTGGGGCTCTTGGGCTTTGTTTGATCGAGGAGTTGTTTTTGCTAGATTTTTTATTCATTTATTTTGTTTTAAATTTTTATATTTATTTTCATTTTCTAACAGCAATAAAAGTGTATCCCGGCGGAGAGGTGGTGCGGTTGAGACGCCAACTAAAAACTTTCATAAGCTTGGGGTAATGTATGGAAGCACTTTAGGGAGCTGAGCGAAGGGAGTTTATATAGATTGATTCCGCATACACTAACGGGTGCGATCATACCAGCAATAATGCACCGGATCCCATCAGAACTCCGAAGTTAAGCTTGCTTGGGCGAGAGCAGTACTAGGATGGGTGACCTCCTGGGAAGTCCTCGTGTTGCACCCCTCTTTTTATGTTTTTTTTTTTTTTGTTTCGGTTCATTAAGTTGCTTTTTTGATTTCGGCTACTTTGTCCATGTACTAATTCAATCCAACTCTTCGAAGGCTTGTGAGATTGAAGGAAAGCTCACCGGCCGCGGAGATTAGATATGTTAAGACGCAAAAGATTGGCCTTGGGCCTTGGGGCTCTTGGGCTTTGTTTGATCGAGGAGTTGTTTTTGCTAGATTTTTTATTCATTTATTTTGTTTTAAATTTTTATATTTATTTTCATTTTCTAACAGCAATAAAAGTGTATCCCGGCGGAGAGGTGGTGCGGTTGAGACGCCAACTAAAAACTTTCATAAGCTTGGGGTAATGTATGGAAGCACTTTAGGGAGCTGAGCGAAGGGAGTTTATATAGATTGATTCCGCATACACTAACGGGTGCGATCATACCAGCAATAATGCACCGGATCCCATCAGAACTCCGAAGTTAAGCTTGCTTGGGCGAGAGCAGTACTAGGATGGGTGACCTCCTGGGAAGTCCTCGTGTTGCACCCCTCTTTTTATGTTTTTATGTTTTTTTTTTTTTTTTGTTTCGGTTCATTAAGTTGCTTTTTTGATTTCGGCTACTTTGTCCATGTACTAATTCAATCCAACTCTTCGAAGGCTTGTGAGATTGAAGGAAAGCTCACCGGCCGCGGAGATTAGATATGTTAAGACGCAAAAGATTGGCCTTGGGCCTTGGGGCTCTTGGGCTTTGTTTGATCGAGGAGTTGTTTTTGCTAGATTTTTTATTCATTTATTTTGTTTTAAATTTTTATATTTATTTTCATTTTCTAACAGCAATAAAAGTGTATCCCGGCGGAGAGGTGGTGCGGTTGAGACGCCAACTAAAAACTTTCATAAGCTTGGGGTAATGTATGAAAGCACTTTAGGGAGCTGAGCGAAGGGAGTTTATATAGATTGATTCCGCATACACTAACGGGTGCGATCATACCAGCAATAATGCACCGGATCCCATCAGAACTCCGAAGTTAAGCTTGCTTGGGCGAGAGCAGTACTAGGATGGGTGACCTCCTGGGAAGTCCTCGTGTTGCACCCCTCTTTTTATGTTTTTTTTTTTTTTTTGTTTCGGTTCATTAAGTTGCTTTTTTGATTTCGGCTACTTTGTCCATGTACTAATTCAATCCAACTCTTCGAAGGCTTGTGAGATTGAAGGAAAGCTCACCGGCCGCGGAGATTAGATATGTTAAGACGCAAAAGATTGGCCTTGGGCCTTGGGGCTCTTGGGCTTTGTTTGATCGAGGAGTTGTTTTTGCTAGATTTTTTATTCATTTATTTTGTTTTAAATTTTTATATTTATTTTCATTTTCTAACAGCAATAAAAGTGTATCCCGGCGGAGAGGTGGTGCGGTTGAGACGCCAACTAAAAACTTTCATAAGCTTGGGGTAATGTATGGAAGCACTTTAGGGAGCTGAGCGAAGGGAGTTTATATAGATTGATTCAGCATACACTAACGGGTGCGATCATACCAGCAATAATGCACCGGATCCCATCAGAACTCCGAAGTTAAGCTTGCTTAGGCGAGAGCAGTACTAGGATGGGTGACCTCCTGGGAAGTCCTCGTGTTGCACCCCTCTTTTTATGTTTTTTTTTTTTTTTTGTTTCGGTTCATTAAGTTGCTTTTTTGATTTCGGCTACTTTGTCCATGTACTAATTCAATCCAACTCTTCGAAGGCTTGTGAGATTGAAGGAAAGCTCACCGGCCGCGGAGATTAGATATGTTAAGACGCAAAAGATTGGCCTTGGGCCTTGGGGCTCTTGGGCTTTGTTTGATCGAGGAGTTGTTTTTGCTAGATTTTTTATTCATTTATTTTGTTTTAAATTTTTATATTTGTTTTCATTTTCTAACAGCAATAAAAGTGTATCCCGGCGGAGAGGTGGTGCGGTTGAGACGCCAACTAACAACTTTCATAAGCTTGGGGTAATGTATGGAAGCACTTTAGGGAGCTGAGCGAAGGGAGTTTATATAGATTGATTCAGCATACACTAACGGGTGCGATCATACCAGCAATAATGCACCGGATCCCATCAGAACTCCGAAGTTAAGCTTGCTTGGGCGAGAGCAGTACTAGGATGGGTGACCTCCTGGGAAGTCCTCGTGTTGCACCCCTCTTTTTATGTTTTTTTTTTTTTTTTTGTTTCGGTTCATTAAGTTGCTTTTTTGATTTCGGCTACTTTGTCCATGTACTAATTCAATCCAACTCTTCGAAGGCTTGTGAGATTGAAGGAAAGCTCACCGGCCGCGGAGATTAGATATGTTAAGACGCAAAAGATTGGCCTTGGGCCTTGGGGCTCTTGGGCTTTGTTTGATCGAGGAGTTGTTTTTGCTAGATTTTTTATTCATTTATTTTGTTTTAAATTTTTATATTTATTTTCATTTTCTAACAGCAATAAAAGTGTATCCCGGCGGAGAGGTGGTGCGGTTGAGACGCCAACTAAAAACTTTCATAAGCTTGGGGTAATGTATGGAAGCACTTTAGGGAGCTGAGCGAAGGGAGTTTATATAGATTGATTCAGCATACACTAACGGGTGCGATCATACCAGCAATAATGCACCGGATCCCATCAGAACTCCGAAGTTAAGCTTGCTTGGGCGAGAGCAGTACTAGGATGGGTGACCTCCTGGGAAGTCCTCGTGTTGCACCCCTCTTTTTATGTTTTTTTTTTTTTTTTGTTTCGGTTCATTAAGTTGCTTTTTTGATTTCGACTACTTTGTCCATGTACTAATTCAATCCAACTCTTCGAAGGCTTGTGAGATTGAAGGAAAGCTCACCGGCCGCGGAGATTAGATATGTTAAGACGCAAAAGATTGGCCTTGGGCCTTGGGGCTCTTGGGCTTTGTTTGATCGAGGAGTTGTTTTTGCTAGATTTTTTATTCATTTATTTTGTTTTAAATTTTTATATTTATTTTCATTTTCTAACAGCAATAAAAGTGTATCCCGGCGGAGAGGTGGTGCGGTTGAGACGCCAACTAAAAACTTTCATAAGCTTGGGGTAATGTATGGAAGCACTTTAGGGAGCTGAGCGAAGGGAGTTTATATAGATTGATTCCGCATACACTAACGGGTGCGATCATACCAGCAATAATGCACCGGATCCCATCAGAACTCCGAAGTTAAGCTTGCTTGGGCGAGAGCAGTACTAGGATGGGTGACCTCCTGGGAAGTCCTCGTGTTGCACCCCTCTTTTTATGTTTTTTTTTTTTTTTTGTTTCGGTTCATTAAGTTGCTTTTTTGATTTCGGCTACTTTGTCCATGTACTAATTCAATCCAACTCTTCGAAGGCTTGTGAGATTGAAGGAAAGCTCACCGGCCGCGGAGATTAGATATGTTAAGACGCAAAAGATTGGCCTTGGGCCTTGGGGCTCTTGGGCTTTGTTTGATCGAGGAGTTGTTTTTGCTAGATTTTTTATTCATTTATTTTGTTTTAAATTTTTATATTTGTTTTCATTTTCTAACAGCAATAAAAGTGTATCCCGGGGGAGAGGTGGTGCGGTTGAGACGCCAACTAACAACTTTCATAAGCTTGGGGTAATGTATGGAAGCACTTTAGGGAGCTGAGCGAAGGGAGTTTATATAGATTGATTCAGCATACACTAACGGGTGCGATCATACCAGCAATAATGCACCGGATCCCATCAGAACTCCGAAGTTAAGCTTGCTTGGGCGAGAGCAGTACTAGGATGGGTGACCTCCTGGGAAGTCCTCGTGTTGCACCCCTCTTTTTATGTTTTTTTTTTTTTTTTTGTTTCGGTTCATTAAGTTGCTTTTTTGATTTCGGCTACTTTGTCCATGTACTAATTCAATCCAACTCTTCGAAGGCTTGTGAGATTGAAGGAAAGCTCACCGGCCGCGGAGATTAGATATGTTAAGACGCAAAAGATTGGCCTTGGGCCTTGGGGCTCTTGGGCTTTGTTTGATCGAGGAGTTGTTTTTGCTAGATTTTTTATTCATTTATTTTGTTTTAAATTTTTATATTTATTTTCATTTTCTAACAGCAATAAAAGTGTATCCCGGCGGAGAGGTGGTGCGGTTGAGACGCCAACTAAAAACTTTCATAAGCTTGGGGTAATGTATGGAAGCACTTTAGGGAGCTGAGCGAAGGGAGTTTATATAGATTGATTCAGCATACACTAACGGGTGCGATCATACCAGCAATAATGCACCGGATCCCATCAGAACTCCGAAGTTAAGCTTGCTTGGGCGAGAGCAGTACTAGGATGGGTGACCTCCTGGGAAGTCCTCGTGTTGCACCCCTCTTTTTATGTTTTTTTTTTTTTTTTGTTTCGGTTCATTAAGTTGCTTTTTTGATTTCGACTACTTTGTCCATGTACTAATTCAATCCAACTCTTCGAAGGCTTGTGAGATTGAAGGAAAGCTCACCGGCCGCGGAGATTAGATATGTTAAGACGCAAAAGATTGGCCTTGGGCCTTGGGGCTCTTGGGCTTTGTTTGATCGAGGAGTTGTTTTTGCTAGATTTTTTATTCATTTATTTTGTTTTAAATTTTTATATTTATTTTCATTTTCTAACAGCAATAAAAGTGTATCCCGGCGGAGAGGTGGTGCGGTTGAGACGCCAACTAAAAACTTTCATAAGCTTGGGGTAATGTATGGAAGCACTTTAGGGAGCTGAGCGAAGGGAGTTTATATAGATTGATTCCGCATACACTAACGGGTGCGATCATACCAGCAATAATGCACCGGATCCCATCAGAACTCCGAAGTTAAGCTTGCTTGGGCGAGAGCAGTACTAGGATGGGTGACCTCCTGGGAAGTCCTCGTGTTGCACCCCTCTTTTTATGTTTTTTTTTTTTTTTGTTTCGGTTCATTAAGTTGCTTTTTTGATTTCGGCTACTTTGTCCATGTACTAATTCAATCCAACTCTTCGAAGGCTTGTGAGATTGAAGGAAAGCTCACCGGCCGCGGAGATTAGATATGTTAAGACGCAAAAGATTGGCCTTGGGCCTTGGGGCTCTTGGGCTTTGTTTGATCGAGGAGTTGTTTTTGCTAGATTTTTTATTCATTTATTTTGTTTTAAATTTTTATATTTATTTTCATTTTCTAACAGCAATAAAAGTGTATCCCGGCGGAGAGGTGGTGCGGTTGAGACGCCAACTAAAAACTTTCATAAGCTTGGGGTAATGTATGGAAGCACTTTAGGGAGCTGAGCGAAGGGAGTTTATATAGATTGATTCCGCATACACTAACGGGTGCGATCATACCAGCAATAATGCACCGGATCCCATCAGAACTCCGAAGTTAAGCTTGCTTGGGCGAGAGCAGTACTAGGATGGGTGACCTCCTGGGAAGTCCTCGTGTTGCACCCCTCTTTTTATGTTTTTTTTTTTTTTTTGTTTCGGTTCATTAAGTTGCTTTTTTGATTTCGGCTACTTTGTCCATGTACTAATTCAATCCAACTCTTCGAAGGCTTGTGAGATTGAAGGAAAGCTCACCGGCCGCGGAGATTAGATATGTTAAGACGCAAAAGATTGGCCTTGGGCCTTGGGGCTCTTGGGCTTTGTTTGATCGAGGAGTTGTTTTTGCTAGATTTTTTATTCATTTATTTTGTTTTAAATTTTTATATTTATTTTCATTTTCTAACAGCAATAAAAGTGTATCCCGGCGGAGAGGTGGTGCGGTTGAGACGCCAACTAAAAACTTTCATAAGCTTGGGGTAATGTATGGAAGCACTTTAGGGAGCTGAGCGAAGGGAGTTTATATAGATTGATTCCGCATACACTAACGGGTGCGATCATACCAGCAATAATGCACCGGATCCCATCAGAACTCCGAAGTTAAGCTTGCTTGGGCGAGAGCAGTACTAGGATGGGTGACCTCCTGGGAAGTCCTCGTGTTGCACCCCTCTTTTTATGTTTTTTTTTTTTTTGTTTCGGTTCATTAAGTTGCTTTTTTGATTTCGGCTACTTTGTCCATGTACTAATTCAATCCAACTCTTCGAAGGCTTGTGAGATTGAAGGAAAGCTCACCGGCCGCGGAGATTAGATATGTTAAGACGCAAAAGATTGGCCTTGGGCCTTGGGGCTCTTGGGCTTTGTTTGATCGAGGAGTTGTTTTTGCTAGATTTTTTATTCATTTATTTTGTTTTAAATTTTTATATTTGTTTTCATTTTCTAACAGCAATAAAAGTGTATCCCGGCGGAGAGGTGGTGCGGTTGAAACGCCAACTAAAAACTTTCATAAGCTTGGGGTAATGTATGGAAGCACTTTAGGGAGCTGAGCGAAGGGAGTTTATATAGATTGATTCCGCATACACTAACGGGTGCGATCATACCAGCAATAATGCACCGGATCCCATCAGAACTCCGAAGTTAAGCTTGCTTGGGCGAGAGCAGTACTAGGATGGGTGACCTCCTGGGAAGTCCTCGTGTTGCACCCCTCTTTTTATGTTTTTATGTTTTTTTTTTTTTTTTGTTTCGGTTCATTAAGTTGCTTTTTTGATTTCGGCTACTTTGTCCATGTACTAATTCAATCCAACTCTTCGAAGGCTTGTGAGATTGAAGGAAAGCTCACCGGCCGCGGAGATTAGATATGTTAAGACGCAAAAGATTGGCCTTGGGCCTTGGGGCTCTTGGGCTTTGTTTGATCGAGGAGTTGTTTTTGCTAGATTTTTTATTCATTTATTTTGTTTTAAATTTTTATATTTATTTTCATTTTCTAACAGCAATAAAAGTGTATCCCGGCGGAGAGGTGGTGCGGTTGAGACGCCAACTAAAAACTTTCATAAGCTTGGGGTAATGTATGGAAGCACTTTAGGGAGCTGAGCGAAGGGAGTTTATATAGATTGATTCAGCATACACTAACGGGTGCGATCATACCAGCAATAATGCACCGGATCCCATCAGAACTCCGAAGTTAAGCTTGCTTGGGCGAGAGCAGTACTAGGATGGGTGACCTCCTGGGAAGTCCTCGTGTTGCACCCCTCTTTTTATGTTTTTTTTTTTTTTTTGTTTCGGTTCATTAAGTTGCTTTTTTGATTTCGACTACTTTGTCCATGTACTAATTCAATCCAACTCTTCGAAGGCTTGTGAGATTGAAGGAAAGCTCACCGGCCGCGGAGATTAGATATGTTAAGACGCAAAAGATTGGCCTTGGGCCTTGGGGCTCTTGGGCTTTGTTTGATCGAGGAGTTGTTTTTGCTAGATTTTTTATTCATTTATTTTGTTTTAAATTTTTATATTTATTTTCATTTTCTAACAGCAATAAAAGTGTATCCCGGCGGAGAGGTGGTGCGGTTGAGACGCCAACTAAAAACTTTCATAAGCTTGGGGTAATGTATGGAAGCACTTTAGGGAGCTGAGCGAAGGGAGTTTATATAGATTGATTCAGCATACACTAACGGGTGCGATCATACCAGCAATAATGCACCGGATCCCATCAGAACTCCGAAGTTAAGCTTGCTTGGGCGAGAGCAGTACTAGGATGGGTGACCTCCTGGGAAGTCCTCGTGTTGCACCCCTCTTTTTATGTTTTTTTTTTTTTTTTGTTTCGGTTCATTAAGTTGCTTTTTTGATTTCGGCTACTTTGTCCATGTACTAATTCAATCCAACTCTTCGAAGGCTTGTGAGATTGAAGGAAAGCTCACCGGCCGCGGAGATTAGATATGTTAAGACGCAAAAGATTGGCCTTGGGCCTTGGGGCTCTTGGGCTTTGTTTGATCGAGGAGTTGTTTTTGCTAGATTTTTTATTCATTTATTTTGTTTTAAATTTTTATATTTATTTTCATTTTCTAACAGCAATAAAAGTGTATCCCGGCGGAGAGGTGGTGCGGTTGAGACGCCAACTAAAAACTTTCATAAGCTTGGGGTAATGTATGGAAGCACTTTAGGGAGCTGAGCGAAGGGAGTTTATATAGATTGATTCCGCATACACTAACGGGTGCGATCATACCAGCAATAATGCACCGGATCCCATCAGAACTCCGAAGTTAAGCTTGCTTGGGCGAGAGCAGTACTAGGATGGGTGACCTCCTGGGAAGTCCTCGTGTTGCACCCCTCTTTTTATGTTTTTTTTTTTTTTTTGTTTCGGTTCATTAAGTTGCTTTTTTGATTTCGGCTACTTTGTCCATGTACTAATTCAATCCAACTCTTCGAAGGCTTGTGAGATTGAAGGAAAGCTCACCGGCCGCGGAGATTAGATATGTTAAGACGCAAAAGATTGGCCTTGGGCCTTGGGGCTCTTGGGCTTTGTTTGATCGAGGAGTTGTTTTTGCTAGATTTTTTATTCATTTATTTTGTTTTAAATTTTTATATTTATTTTCATTTTCTAACAGCAATAAAAGTGTATCCCGGCGGAGAGGTGGTGCGGTTGAGACGCCAACTAAAAACTTTCATAAGCTTGGGGTAATGTATGGAAGCACTTTAGGGAGCTGAGCGAAGGGAGTTTATATAGATTGATTCCGCATACACTAACGGGTGCGATCATACCAGCAATAATGCACCGGATCCCATCAGAACTCCGAAGTTAAGCTTGCTTGGGCGAGAGCAGTACTAGGATGGGTGACCTCCTGGGAAGTCCTCGTGTTGCACCCCTCTTTTTATGTTTTTTTTTTTTTTTTGTTTCGGTTCATTAAGTTGCTTTTTTGATTTCGGCTACTTTGTCCATGTACTAATTCAATCCAACTCTTCGAAGGCTTGTGAGATTGAAGGAAAGCTCACCGGCCGCGGAGATTAGATATGTTAAGACGCAAAAGATTGGCCTTGGGCCTTGGGGCTCTTGGGCTTTGTTTGATCGAGGAGTTGTTTTTGCTAGATTTTTTATTCATTTATTTTGTTTTAAATTTTTATATTTATTTTCATTTTCTAACAGCAATAAAAGTGTATCCCGGCGGAGAGGTGGTGCGGTTGAGACGCCAACTAAAAACTTTCATAAGCTTGGGGTAATGTATGGAAGCACTTTAGGGAGCTGAGCGAAGGGAGTTTATATAGATTGATTCCGCATACACTAACGGGTGCGATCATACCAGCAATAATGCACCGGATCCCATCAGAACTCCGAAGTTAAGCTTGCTTGGGCGAGAGCAGTACTAGGATGGGTGACCTCCTGGGAAGTCCTCGTGTTGCACCTCTCTTTTTATGTTTTTTTTTTTTTTTTGTTTCGGTTCATTAAGTTGCTTTTTTGATTTCGGCTACTTTGTCCATGTACTAATTCAATCCAACTCTTCGAAGGCTTGTGAGATTGAAGGAAAGCTCACCGGCCGCGGAGATTAGATATGTTAAGACGCAAAAGATTGGCCTTGGGCCTTGGGGCTCTTGGGCTTTGTTTGATCGAGGAGTTGTTTTTGCTAGATTTTTTATTCATTTATTTTGTTTTAAATTTTTATATTTATTTTCATTTTCTAACAGCAATAAAAGTGTATCCCGGCGGAGAGGTGGTGCGGTTGAGACGCCAACTAAAAACTTTCATAAGCTTGGGGTAATGTATGGAAGCACTTTAGGGAGCTGAGCGAAGGGAGTTTATATAGATTGATTCCGCATACACTAACGGGTGCGATCATACCAGCAATAATGCACCGGATCCCATCAGAACTCCGAAGTTAAGCTTGCTTGGGCGAGAGCAGTACTAGGATGGGTGACCTCCTGGGAAGTCCTCGTGTTGCACCCCTCTTTTTATGTTTTTTTTTTTTTTTGTTTCGGTTCATTAAGTTGCTTTTTTGATTTCGGCTACTTTGTCCATGTACTAATTCAATCCAACTCTTCGAAGGCTTGTGAGATTGAAGGAAAGCTCACCGGCCGCGGAGATTAGATATGTTAAGACGCAAAAGATTGGCCTTGGGCCTTGGGGCTCTTGGGCTTTGTTTGATCGAGGAGTTGTTTTTGCTAGATTTTTTATTCATTTATTTTGTTTTAAATTTTTATATTTATTTTCATTTTCTAACAGCAATAAAAGTGTATCCCGGCGGAGAGGTGGTGCGGTTGAGACGCCAACTAAAAACTTTCATAAGCTTGGGGTAATGTATGGAAGCACTTTAGGGAGCTGAGCGAAGGGAGTTTATATAGATTGATTCAGCATACACTAACGGGTGCGATCATACCAGCAATAATGCACCGGATCCCATCAGAACTCCGAAGTTAAGCTTGCTTGGGCGAGAGCAGTACTAGGATGGGTGACCTCCTGGGAAGCCCTCGTGTTGCACCCCTCTTTTTATGTTTTTTTTTTTTTTTTGTTTCGGTTCATTAAGTTGCTTTTTTGATTTCGGCTACTTTGTCCATGTACTAATTCAATCCAACTCTTCGAAGGCTTGTGAGATTGAAGGAAAGCTCACCGGCCGCGGAGATTAGATATGTTAAGACGCAAAAGATTGGCCTTGGGCCTTGGGGCTCTTGGGCTTTGTTTGATCGAGGAGTTGTTTTTGCTAGATTTTTTATTCATTTATTTTGTTTTAAATTTTTATATTTATTTTCATTTTCTAACAGCAATAAAAGTGTATCCCGGCGGAGAGGTGGTGCGGTTGAGACGCCAACTAAAAACTTTCATAAGCTTGGGGTAATGTATGGAAGCACTTTAGGGAGCTGAGCGAAGGGAGTTTATATAGATTGATTCAGCATACACTAACGGGTGCGATCATACCAGCAATAATGCACCGGATCCCATCAGAACTCCGAAGTTAAGCTTGCTTGGGCGAGAGCAGTACTAGGATGGGTGACCTCCTGGGAAGTCCTCGTGTTGCACCCCTCTTTTTATGTTTTTTTTTTTTTTTGTTTCGGTTCATTAAGTTGCTTTTTTGATTTCGGCTACTTTGTCCATGTACTAATTCAATCCAACTCTTCGAAGGCTTGTGAGATTGAAGGAAAGCTCACCGGCCGCGGAGATTAGATATGTTAAGACGCAAAAGATTGGCCTTGGGCCTTGGGGCTCTTGGGCTTTGTTTGATCGAGGAGTTGTTTTTGCTAGATTTTTTATTCATTTATTTTGTTTTAAATTTTTATATTTATTTTCATTTTCTAACAGCAATAAAAGTGTATCCCGGCGGAGAGGTGGTGCGGTTGAGACGCCAACTAAAAACTTTCATAAGCTTGGGGTAATGTATGGAAGCACTTTAGGGAGCTGAGCGAAGGGAGTTTATATAGATTGATTCCGCATACACTAACGGGTGCGATCATACCAGCAATAATGCACCGGATCCCATCAGAACTCCGAAGTTAAGCTTGCTTGGGCGAGAGCAGTACTAGGATGGGTGACCTCCTGGGAAGTCCTCGTGTTGCACCCCTCTTTTTATGTTTTTTTTTTTTTTGTTTCGGTTCATTAAGTTGCTTTTTTGATTTCGGCTACTTTGTCCATGTACTAATTCAATCCAACTCTTCGAAGGCTTGTGAGATTGAAGGAAAGCTCACCGGCCGCGGAGATTAGATATGTTAAGACGCAAAAGATTGGCCTTGGGCCTTGGGGCTCTTGGGCTTTGTTTGATCGAGGAGTTGTTTTTGCTAGATTTTTTATTCATTTATTTTGTTTTAAATTTTTATATTTATTTTCATTTTCTAACAGCAATAAAAGTGTATCCCGGCGGAGAGGTGGTGCGGTTGAGACGCCAACTAAAAACTTTCATAAGCTTGGGGTAATGTATGGAAGCACTTTAGGGAGCTGAGCGAAGGGAGTTTATATAGATTGATTCCGCATACACTAACGGGTGCGATCATACCAGCAATAATGCACCGGATCCCATCAGAACTCCGAAGTTAAGCTTGCTTGGGCGAGAGCAGTACTAGGATGGGTGACCTCCTGGGAAGTCCTCGTGTTGCACCCCTCTTTTTATGTTTTTTTTTTTTTTTGTTTCGGTTCATTAAGTTGCTTTTTTGATTTCGGCTACTTTGTCCATGTACTAATTCAATCCAACTCTTCGAAGGCTTGTGAGATTGAAGGAAAGCTCACCGGCCGCGGAGATTAGATATGTTAAGACGCAAAAGATTGGCCTTGGGCCTTGGGGCTCTTGGGCTTTGTTTGATCGAGGAGTTGTTTTTGCTAGATTTTTTATTCATTTATTTTGTTTTAAATTTTTATATTTATTTTCATTTTCTAACAGCAATAAAAGTGTATCCCGGCGGAGAGGTGGTGCGGTTGAGACGCCAACTAAAAACTTTCATAAGCTTGGGGTAATGTATGGAAGCACTTTAGGGAGCTGAGCGAAGGGAGTTTATATAGATTGATTCCGCATACACTAACGGGTGCGATCATACCAGCAATAATGCACCGGATCCCATCAGAACTCCGAAGTTAAGCTTGCTTGGGCGAGAGCAGTACTAGGATGGGTGACCTCCTGGGAAGTCCTCGTGTTGCACCCCTCTTTTTATGTTTTTTTTTTTTTTTGTTTCGGTTCATTAAGTTGCTTTTTTGATTTCGGCTACTTTGTCCATGTACTAATTCAATCCAACTCTTCGAAGGCTTGTGAGATTGAAGGAAAGCTCACCGGCCGCGGAGATTAGATATGTTAAGACGCAAAAGATTGGCCTTGGGCCTTGGGGCTCTTGGGCTTTGTTTGATCGAGGAGTTGTTTTTGCTAGATTTTTTATTCATTTATTTTGTTTTAAATTTTTATATTTGTTTTCATTTTCTAACAGCAATAAAAGTGTATCCCGGCGAAGAGGTGGTGCGGTTGAGACGCCAACTAAAAACTTTCATAAGCTTGGGGTAATGTATGGAAGCACTTTAGGGAGCTGAGCGAAGGGAGTTTATATAGATTGATTCCGCATACACTAACGGGTGCGATCATACCAGCAATAATGCACCGGATCCCATCAGAACTCCGAAGTTAAGCTTGCTTGGGCGAGAGCAGTACTAGGATGGGTGACCTCCTGGGAAGTCCTCGTGTTGCACCCCTCTTTTTATGTTTTTATGTTTTTTTTTTTTTTTTGTTTCGGTTCATTAAGTTGCTTTTTTGATTTCGGCTACTTTGTCCATGTACTAATTCAATCCAACTCTTCGAAGGCTTGTGAGATTGAAGGAAAGCTCACCGGCCGCGGAGATTAGATATGTTAAGACGCAAAAGATTGGCCTTGGGCCTTGGGGCTCTTGGGCTTTGTTTGATCGAGGAGTTGTTTTTGCTAGATTTTTTATTCATTTATTTTGTTTTAAATTTTTATATTTATTTTCATTTTCTAACAGCAATAAAAGTGTATCCCGGCGGAGAGGTGGTGCGGTTGAGACGCCAACTAAAAACTTTCATAAGCTTGGGGTAATGTATGGAAGCACTTTAGGGAGCTGAGCGAAGGGAGTTTATATAGATTGATTCCGCATACACTAACGGGTGCGATCATAATAGCAATAATGCACCGGATCCCATCAGAACTCCGAAGTTAAGCTTGCTTGGGCGAGAGCAGTACTAGGATGGGTGACCTCCTGGGAAGTCCTCGTGTTGCACCCCTCTTTTTATGTTTTTTTTTTTTTTTTGTTTCGGTTCATTAAGTTGCTTTTTTGATTTCGGCTACTTTGTCCATGTACTAATTCAATCCAACTCTTCGAAGGCTTGTGAGATTGAAGGAAAGCTCACCGGCCGCGGAGATTAGATATGTTAAGACGCAAAAGATTGGCCTTGGGCCTTGGGGCTCTTGGGCTTTGTTTGATCGAGGAGTTGTTTTTGCTAGATTTTTTATTCATTTATTTTGTTTTAAATTTTTATATTTATTTTCATTTTCTAACAGCAATAAAAGTGTATCCCGGCGGAGAGGTGGTGCGGTTGAGACGCCAACTAAAAACTTTCATAAGCTTGGGGTAATGTATGGAAGCACTTTAGGGAGCTGAGCGAAGGGAGTTTATATAGATTGATTCCGCATACACTAACGGGTGCGATCATACCAGCAATAATGCACCGGATCCCATCAGAACTCCGAAGTTAAGCTTGCTTGGGCGAGAGCAGTACTAGGATGGGTGACCTCCTGGGAAGTCCTCGTGTTGCACCCCTCTTTTTATGTTTTTTTTTTTTTTTTGTTTCGGTTCATTAAGTTGCTTTTTTGATTTCGGCTACTTTGTCCATGTACTAATTCAATCCAACTCTTCGAAGGCTTGTGAGATTGAAGGAAAGCTCACCGGCCGCGGAGATTAGATATGTTAAGACGCAAAAGATTGGCCTTGGGCCTTGGGGCTCTTGGGCTTTGTTTGATCGAGGAGTTGTTTTTGCTAGATTTTTTATTCATTTATTTTGTTTTAAATTTTTATATTTATTTTCATTTTCTAACAGCAATAAAAGTGTATCCCGGCGGAGAGGTGGTGCGGTTGAGACGCCAACTAAAAACTTTCATAAGCTTGGGGTAATGTATGGAAGCACTTTAGGGAGCTGAGCGAAGGGAGTTTATATAGATTGATTCAGCATACACTAACGGGTGCGATCATACCAGCAATAATGCACCGGATCCCATCAGAACTCCGAAGTTAAGCTTGCTTGGGCGAGAGCAGTACTAGGATGGGTGACCTCCTGGGAAGTCCTCGTGTTGCACCCCTCTTTTTATGTTTTTTTTTTTTTTTTGTTTCGGTTCATTAAGTTGCTTTTTTGATTTCGGCTACTTTGTCCATGTACTAATTCAATCCAACTCTTCGAAGGCTTGTGAGATTGAAGGAAAGCTCACCGGCCGCGGAGATTAGATATGTTAAGACGCAAAAGATTGGCCTTGGGCCTTGGGGCTCTTGGGCTTTGTTTGATCGAGGAGTTGTTTTTGCTAGATTTTTTATTCATTTATTTTGTTTTAAATTTTTATATTTATTTTCATTTTCTAACAGCAATAAAAGTGTATCCCGGCGGAGAGGTGGTGCGGTTGAGACGCCAACTAAAAACTTTCATAAGCTTGGGGTAATGTATGGAAGCACTTTAGGGAGCTGAGCGAAGGGAGTTTATATAGATTGATTCCGCATACACTAACGGGTGCGATCATACCAGCAATAATGCACCGGATCCCATCAGAACTCCGAAGTTAAGCTTGCTTGGGCGAGAGCAGTACTAGGATGGGTGACCTCCTGGGAAGTCCTCGTGTTGCACCCCTCTTTTTATGTTTTTTTTTTTTTTGTTTCGGTTCATTAAGTTGCTTTTTTGATTTCGGCTACTTTGTCCATGTACTAATTCAATCCAACTCTTCGAAGGCTTGTGAGATTGAAGGAAAGCTCACCGGCCGCGGAGATTAGATATGTTAAGACGCAAAAGATTGGCCTTGGGCCTTGGGGCTCTTGGGCTTTGTTTGATCGAGGAGTTGTTTTTGCTAGATTTTTTATTCATTTATTTTGTTTTAAATTTTTATATTTATTTTCATTTTCTAACAGCAATAAAAGTGTATCCCGGCGGAGAGGTGGTGCGGTTGAGACGCCAACTAAAAACTTTCATAAGCTTGGGGTAATGTATGGAAGCACTTTAGGGAGCTGAGCGAAGGGAGTTTATATAGATTGATTCCGCATACACTAACGGGTGCGATCATACCAGCAATAATGCACCGGATCCCATCAGAACTCCGAAGTTAAGCTTGCTTGGGCGAGAGCAGTACTAGGATGGGTGACCTCCTGGGAAGTCCTCGTGTTGCACCCCTCTTTTTATGTTTTTTTTTTTTTTTTGTTTCGGTTCATTAAGTTGCTTTTTTGATTTCGGCTACTTTGTCCATGTACTAATTCAATCCAACTCTTCGAAGGCTTGTGAGATTGAAGGAAAGCTCACCGGCCGCGGAGATTAGATATGTTAAGACGCAAAAGATTGGCCTTGGGCCTTGGGGCTCTTGGGCTTTGTTTGATCGAGGAGTTGTTTTTGCTAGATTTTTTATTCATTTATTTTGTTTTAAATTTTTATATTTATTTTCATTTTCTAACAGCAATAAAAGTGTATCCCGGCGGAGAGGTGGTGCGGTTGAGACGCCAACTAAAAACTTTCATAAGCTTGGGGTAATGTATGGAAGCACTTTAGGGAGCTGAGCGAAGGGAGTTTATATAGATTGATTCCGCATACACTAACGGGTGCGATCATACCAGCAATAATGCACCGGATCCCATCAGAACTCCGAAGTTAAGCTTGCTTGGGCGAGAGCAGTACTAGGATGGGTGACCTCCTGGGAAGTCCTCGTGTTGCACCCCTCTTTTTATGTTTTTTTTTTTTTTTGTTTCGGTTCATTAAGTTGCTTTTTTGATTTCGGCTACTTTGTCCATGTACTAATTCAATCCAACTCTTCGAAGGCTTGTGAGATTGAAGGAAAGCTCACCGGCCGCGGAGATTAGATATGTTAAGACGCAAAAGATTGGCCTTGGGCCTTGGGGCTCTTGGGCTTTGTTTGATCGAGGAGTTGTTTTTGCTAGATTTTTTATTCATTTATTTTGTTTTAAATTTTTATATTTGTTTTCATTTTCTAACAGCAATAAAAGTGTATCCCGGCGGAGAGGTGGTGCGGTTGAGACGCCAACTAAAAACTTTCATAAGCTTGGGGTAATGTATGGAAGCACTTTAGGGAGCTGAGCGAAGGGAGTTTATATAGATTGATTCCGCATACACTAACGGGTGCGATCATACCAGCAATAATGCACCGGATCCCATCAGAACTCCGAAGTTAAGCTTGCTTGGGCGAGAGCAGTACTAGGATGGGTGACCTCCTGGGAAGTCCTCGTGTTGCACCCCTCTTTTTATGTTTTTATGTTTTTTTTTTTTTTTTGTTTCGGTTCATTAAGTTGCTTTTTTGATTTCGGCTACTTTGTCCATGTACTAATTCAATCCAACTCTTCGAAGGCTTGTGAGATTGAAGGAAAGCTCACCGGCCGCGGAGATTAGATATGTTAAGACGCAAAAGATTGGCCTTGGGCCTTGGGGCTCTTGGGCTTTGTTTGATCGAGGAGTTGTTTTTGCTAGATTTTTTATTCATTTATTTTGTTTTAAATTTTTATATTTATTTTCATTTTCTAACAGCAATAAAAGTGTATCCCGGCGGAGAGGTGGTGCGGTTGAGACGCCAACTAAAAACTTTCATAAGCTTGGGGTAATGTATGGAAGCACTTTAGGGAGCTGAGCGAAGGGAGTTTATATAGATTGATTCCGCATACACTAACGGGTGCGATCATACCAGCAATAATGCACCGGATCCCATCAGAACTCCGAAGTTAAGCTTGCTTGGGCGAGAGCAGTACTAGGATGGGTGACCTCCTGGGAAGTCCTCGTGTTGCACCCCTCTTTTTATGTTTTTTTTTTTTTTTGTTTCGGTTCATTAAGTTGCTTTTTTGATTTCGGCTACTTTGTCCATGTACTAATTCAATCCAACTCTTCGAAGGCTTGTGAGATTGAAGGAAAGCTCACCGGCCGCGGAGATTAGATATGTTAAGACGCAAAAGATTGGCCTTGGGCCTTGGGGCTCTTGGGCTTTGTTTGATCGAGGAGTTGTTTTTGCTAGATTTTTTATTCATTTATTTTGTTTTAAATTTTTATATTTGTTTTCATTTTCTAACAGCAATAAAAGTGTATCCCGGCGGAGAGGTGGTGCGGTTGAGACGCCAACTAAAAACTTTCATAAGCTTGGGGTAATGTATGGAAGCACTTTAGGGAGCTGAGCGAAGGGAGTTTATATAGATTGATTCCGCATACACTAACGGGTGCGATCATACCAGCAATAATGCACCGGATCCCATCAGAACTCCGAAGTTAAGCTTGCTTGGGCGAGAGCAGTACTAGGATGGGTGACCTCCTGGGAAGTCCTCGTGTTGCACCCCTCTTTTTATGTTTTTATGTTTTTTTTTTTTTTTTGTTTCGGTTCATTAAGTTGCTTTTTTGATTTCGGCTACTTTGTCCATGTACTAATTCAATCCAACTCTTCGAAGGCTTGTGAGATTGAAGGAAAGCTCACCGGCCGCGGAGATTAGATATGTTAAGACGCAAAAGATTGGCCTTGGGCCTTGGGGCTCTTGGGCTTTGTTTGATCGAGGAGTTGTTTTTGCTAGATTTTTTATTCATTTATTTTGTTTTAAATTTTTATATTTATTTTCATTTTCTAACAGCAATAAAAGTGTATCCCGGCGGAGAGGTGGTGCGGTTGAGACGCCAACTAAAAACTTTCATAAGCTTGGGGTAATGTATGGAAGCACTTTAGGGAGCTGAGCGAAGGGAGTTTATATAGATTGATTCCGCATACACTAACGGGTGCGATCATACCAGCAATAATGCACCGGATCCCATCAGAACTCCGAAGTTAAGCTTGCTTGGGCGAGAGCAGTACTAGGATGGGTGACCTCCTGGGAAGTCCTCGTGTTGCACCCCTCTTTTTATGTTTTTTTTTTTTTTTTGTTTCGGTTCATTAAGTTGCTTTTTTGATTTCGGCTACTTTGTCCATGTACTAATTCAATCCAACTCTTCGAAGGCTTGTGAGATTGAAGGAAAGCTCACCGGCCGCGGAGATTAGATATGTTAAGACGCAAAAGATTGGCCTTGGGCCTTGGGGCTCTTGGGCTTTGTTTGATCGAGGAGTTGTTTTTGCTAGATTTTTTATTCATTTATTTTGTTTTAAATTTTTATATTTATTTTCATTTTCTAACAGCAATAAAAGTGTATCCCGGCGGAGAGGTGGTGCGGTTGAGACGCCAACTAAAAACTTTCATAAGCTTGGGGTAATGTATGGAAGCACTTTAGGGAGCTGAGCGAAGGGAGTTTATATAGATTGATTCCGCATACACTAACGGGTGCGATCATACCAGCAATAATGCACCGGATCCCATCAGAACTCCGAAGTTAAGCTTGCTTGGGCGAGAGCAGTACTAGGATGGGTGACCTCCTGGGAAGTCCTCGTGTTGCACCCCTCTTTTTATGTTTTTTTTTTTTTTTTGTTTCGGTTCATTAAGTTGCTTTTTTGATTTCGGCTACTTTGTCCATGTACTAATTCAATCCAACTCTTCGAAGGCTTGTGAGATTGAAGGAAAGCTCACCGGCCGCGGAGATTAGATATGTTAAGACGCAAAAGATTGGCCTTGGGCCTTGGGGCTCTTGGGCTTTGTTTGATCGAGGAGTTGTTTTTGCTAGATTTTTTATTCATTTATTTTGTTTTAAATTTTTATATTTATTTTCATTTTCTAACAGCAATAAAAGTGTATCCCGGCGGAGAGGTGGTGCGGTTGAGACGCCAACTAAAAACTTTCATAAGCTTGGGGTAATGTATGGAAGCACTTTAGGGAGCTGAGCGAAGGGAGTTTATATAGATTGATTCCGCATACACTAACGGGTGCGATCATACCAGCAATAATGCACCGGATCCCATCAGAACTCCGAAGTTAAGCTTGCTTGGGCGAGAGCAGTACTAGGATGGGTGACCTCCTGGGAAGTCCTCGTGTTGCACCCCTCTTTTTATGTTTTTTTTTTTTTTTTGTTTCGGTTCATTAAGTTGCTTTTTTGATTTCGGCTACTTTGTCCATGTACTAATTCAATCCAACTCTTCGAAGGCTTGTGAGATTGAAGGAAAGCTCACCGGCCGCGGAGATTAGATATGTTAAGACGCAAAAGATTGGCCTTGGGCCTTGGGGCTCTTGGGCTTTGTTTGATCGAGGAGTTGTTTTTGCTAGATTTTTTATTCATTTATTTTGTTTTAAATTTTTATATTTATTTTCATTTTCTAACAGCAATAAAAGTGTATCCCGGCGGAGAGGTGGTGCGGTTGAGACGCCAACTAAAAACTTTCATAAGCTTGGGGTAATGTATGGAAGCACTTTAGGGAGCTGAGCGAAGGGAGTTTATATAGATTGATTCCGCATACACTAACGGGTGCGATCATACCAGCAATAATGCACCGGATCCCATCAGAACTCCGAAGTTAAGCTTGCTTGGGCGAGAGCAGTACTAGGATGGGTGACCTCCTGGGAAGTCCTCGTGTTGCACCCCTCTTTTTATGTTTTTTTTTTTTTTTGTTTCGGTTCATTAAGTTGCTTTTTTGATTTCGGCTACTTTGTCCATGTACTAATTCAATCCAACTCTTCGAAGGCTTGTGAGATTGAAGGAAAGCTCACCGGCCGCGGAGATTAGATATGTTAAGACGCAAAAGATTGGCCTTGGGCCTTGGGGCTCTTGGGCTTTGTTTGATCGAGGAGTTGTTTTTGCTAGATTTTTTATTCATTTATTTTGTTTTAAATTTTTATATTTATTTTCATTTTCTAACAGCAATAAAAGTGTATCCCGGCGGAGAGGTGGTGCGGTTGAGACGCCAACTAAAAACTTTCATAAGCTTGGGGTAATGTATGGAAGCACTTTAGGGAGCTGAGCGAAGGGAGTTTATATAGATTGATTCCGCATACACTAACGGGTGCGATCATACCAGCAATAATGCACCGGATCCCATCAGAACTCCGAAGTTAAGCTTGCTTGGGCGAGAGCAGTACTAGGATGGGTGACCTCCTGGGAAGTCCTCGTGTTGCACCCCTCTTTTTATGTTTTTTTTTTTTTTGTTTCGGTTCATTAAGTTGCTTTTTTGATTTCGGCTACTTTGTCCATGTACTAATTCAATCCAACTCTTCGAAGGCTTGTGAGATTGAAGGAAAGCTCACCGGCCGCGGAGATTAGATATGTTAAGACGCAAAAGATTGGCCTTGGGCCTTGGGGCTCTTGGGCTTTGTTTGATCGAGGAGTTGTTTTTGCTAGATTTTTTATTCATTTATTTTGTTTTAAATTTTTATATTTATTTTCATTTTCTAACAGCAATAAAAGTGTATCCCGGCGGAGAGGTGGTGCGGTTGAGACGCCAACTAAAAACTTTCATAAGCTTGGGGTAATGTATGGAAGCACTTTAGGGAGCTGAGCGAAGGGAGTTTATATAGATTGATTCCGCATACACTAACGGGTGCGATCATACCAGCAATAATGCACCGGATCCCATCAGAACTCCGAAGTTAAGCTTGCTTGGGCGAGAGCAGTACTAGGATGGGTGACCTCCTGGGAAGTCCTCGTGTTGCACCCCTCTTTTTATGTTTTTTTTTTTTTTTGTTTCGGTTCATTAAGTTGCTTTTTTGATTTCGGCTACTTTGTCCATGTACTAATTCAATCCAACTCTTCGAAGGCTTGTGAGATTGAAGGAAAGCTCACCGGCCGCGGAGATTAGATATGTTAAGACGCAAAAGATTGGCCTTGGGCCTTGGGGCTCTTGGGCTTTGTTTGATCGAGGAGTTGTTTTTGCTAGATTTTTTATTCATTTATTTTGTTTTAAATTTTTATATTTATTTTCATTTTCTAACAGCAATAAAAGTGTATCCCGGCGGAGAGGTGGTGCGGTTGAGACGCCAACTAAAAACTTTCATAAGCTTGGGGTAATGTATGGAAGCACTTTAGGGAGCTGAGCGAAGGGAGTTTATATAGATTGATTCCGCATACACTAACGGGTGCGATCATACCAGCAATAATGCACCGGATCCCATCAGAACTCCGAAGTTAAGCTTGCTTGGGCGAGAGCAGTACTAGGATGGGTGACCTCCTGGGAAGTCCTCGTGTTGCACCCCTCTTTTTATGTTTTTTTTTTTTTTTTTGTTTCGGTTCATTAAGTTGCTTTTTTGATTTCGGCTACTTTGTCCATGTACTAATTCAATCCAACTCTTCGAAGGCTTGTGAGATTGAAGGAAAGCTCACCGGCCGCGGAGATTAGATATGTTAAGACGCAAAAGATTGGCCTTGGGCCTTGGGGCTCTTGGGCTTTGTTTGATCGAGGAGTTGTTTTTGCTAGATTTTTTATTCATTTATTTTGTTTTAAATTTTTATATTTATTTTCATTTTCTAACAGCAATAAAAGTGTATCCCGGCGGAGAGGTGGTGCGGTTGAGACGCCAACTAAAAACTTTCATAAGCTTGGGGTAATGTATGGAAGCACTTTAGGGAGCTGAGCGAAGGGAGTTTATATAGATTGATTCAGCATACACTAACGGGTGCGATCATACCAGCAATAATGCACCGGATCCCATCAGAACTCCGAAGTTAAGCTTGCTTGGGCGAGAGCAGTACTAGGATGGGTGACCTCCTGGGAAGTCCTCGTGTTGCACCCCTCTTTTTATGTTTTTTTTTTTTTTTTTGTTTCGGTTCATTAAGTTGCTTTTTTGATTTCGGCTACTTTGTCCATGTACTAATTCAATCCAACTCTTCGAAGGCTTGTGAGATTGAAGGAAAGCTCACCGGCCGCGGAGATTAGATATGTTAAGACGCAAAAGATTGGCCTTGGGCCTTGGGGCTCTTGGGCTTTGTTTGATCGAGGAGTTGTTTTTGCTAGATTTTTTATTCATTTATTTTGTTTTAAATTTTTATATTTATTTTCATTTTCTAACAGCAATAAAAGTGTATCCCGGCGGAGAGGTGGTGCGGTTGAGACGCCAACTAAAAACTTTCATAAGCTTGGGGTAATGTATGGAAGCACTTTAGGGAGCTGAGCGAAGGGAGTTTATATAGATTGATTCCGCATACACTAACGGGTGCGATCATACCAGCAATAATGCACCGGATCCCATCAGAACTCCGAAGTTAAGCTTGCTTGGGCGAGAGCAGTACTAGGATGGGTGACCTCCTGGGAAGTCCTCGTGTTGCACCCCTCTTTTTATGTTTTTTTTTTTTTTTTGTTTCGGTTCATTAAGTTGCTTTTTTGATTTCGGCTACTTTGTCCATGTACTAATTCAATCCAACTCTTCGAAGGCTTGTGAGATTGAAGGAAAGCTCACCGGCCGCGGAGATTAGATATGTTAAGACGCAAAAGATTGGCCTTGGGCCTTGGGGCTCTTGGGCTTTGTTTGATCGAGGAGTTGTTTTTGCTAGATTTTTTATTCATTTATTTTGTTTTAAATTTTTATATTTATTTTCATTTTCTAACAGCAATAAAAGTGTATCCCGGCGGAGAGGTGGTGCGGTTGAGACGCCAACTAAAAACTTTCATAAGCTTGGGGTAATGTATGGAAGCACTTTAGGGAGCTGAGCGAAGGGAGTTTATATAGATTGATTCCGCATACACTAACGGGTGCGATCATACCAGCAATAATGCACCGGATCCCATCAGAACTCCGAAGTTAAGCTTGCTTGGGCGAGAGCAGTACTAGGATGGGTGACCTCCTGGGAAGTCCTCGTGTTGCACCCCTCTTTTTATGTTTTTTTTTTTTTTTTTGTTTCGGTTCATTAAGTTGCTTTTTTGATTTCGGCTACTTTGTCCATGTACTAATTCAATCCAACTCTTCGAAGGCTTGTGAGATTGAAGGAAAGCTCACCGGCCGCGGAGATTAGATATGTTAAGACGCAAAAGATTGGCCTTGGGCCTTGGGGCTCTTGGGCTTTGTTTGATCGAGGAGTTGTTTTTGCTAGATTTTTTATTCATTTATTTTGTTTTAAATTTTTATATTTATTTTCATTTTCTAACAGCAATAAAAGTGTATCCCGGCGGAGAGGTGGTGCGGTTGAGACGCCAACTAAAAACTTTCATAAGCTTGGGGTAATGTATGGAAGCACTTTAGGGAGCTGAGCGAAGGGAGTTTATATAGATTGATTCCGCATACACTAACGGGTGCGATCATACCAGCAATAATGCACCGGATCCCATCAGAACTCCGAAGTTAAGCTTGCTTGGGCGAGAGCAGTACTAGGATGGGTGACCTCCTGGGAAGTCCTCGTGTTGCACCCCTCTTTTTATGTTTTTTTTTTTTTTTTGTTTCGGTTCATTAAGTTGCTTTTTTGATTTCGGCTACTTTGTCCATGTACTAATTCAATCCAACTCTTCGAAGGCTTGTGAGATTGAAGGAAAGCTCACCGGCCGCGGAGATTAGATATGTTAAGACGCAAAAGATTGGCCTTGGGCCTTGGGGCTCTTGGGCTTTGTTTGATCGAGGAGTTGTTTTTGCTAGATTTTTTATTCATTTATTTTGTTTTAAATTTTTATATTTATTTTCATTTTCTAACAGCAATAAAAGTGTATCCCGGCGGAGAGGTGGTGCGGTTGAGACGCCAACTAAAAACTTTCATAAGCTTGGGGTAATGTATGGAAGCACTTTAGGGAGCTGAGCGAAGGGAGTTTATATAGATTGATTCCGCATACACTAACGGGTGCGATCATACCAGCAATAATGCACCGGATCCCATCAGAACTCCGAAGTTAAGCTTGCTTGGGCGAGAGCAGTACTAGGATGGGTGACCTCCTGGGAAGTCCTCGTGTTGCACCCCTCTTTTTATGTTTTTTTTTTTTTTTTTGTTTCGGTTCATTAAGTTGCTTTTTTGATTTCGGCTACTTTGTCCATGTACTAATTCAATCCAACTCTTCGAAGGCTTGTGAGATTGAAGGAAAGCTCACCGGCCGCGGAGATTAGATATGTTAAGACGCAAAAGATTGGCCTTGGGCCTTGGGGCTCTTGGGCTTTGTTTGATCGAGGAGTTGTTTTTGCTAGATTTTTTATTCATTTATTTTGTTTTAAATTTTTATATTTATTTTCATTTTCTAACAGCAATAAAAGTGTATCCCGGCGGAGAGGTGGTGCGGTTGAGACGCCAACTAAAAACTTTCATAAGCTTGGGGTAATGTATGGAAGCACTTTAGGGAGCTGAGCGAAGGGAGTTTATATAGATTGATTCAGCATACACTAACGGGTGCGATCATACCAGCAATAATGCACCGGATCCCATCAGAACTCCGAAGTTAAGCTTGCTTGGGCGAGAGCAGTACTAGGATGGGTGACCTCCTGGGAAGTCCTCGTGTTGCACCCCTCTTTTTATGTTTTTTTTTTTTTTTTTGTTTCGGTTCATTAAGTTGCTTTTTTGATTTCGGCTACTTTGTCCATGTACTAATTCAATCCAACTCTTCGAAGGCTTGTGAGATTGAAGGAAAGCTCACCGGCCGCGGAGATTAGATATGTTAAGACGCAAAAGATTGGCCTTGGGCCTTGGGGCTCTTGGGCTTTGTTTGATCGAGGAGTTGTTTTTGCTAGATTTTTTATTCATTTATTTTGTTTTAAATTTTTATATTTATTTTCATTTTCTAACAGCAATAAAAGTGTATCCCGGCGGAGAGGTGGTGCGGTTGAGACGCCAACTAAAAACTTTCATAAGCTTGGGGTAATGTATGGAAGCACTTTAGGGAGCTGAGCGAAGGGAGTTTATATAGATTGATTCCGCATACACTAACGGGTGCGATCATACCAGCAATAATGCACCGGATCCCATCAGAACTCCGAAGTTAAGCTTGCTTGGGCGAGAGCAGTACTAGGATGGGTGACCTCCTGGGAAGTCCTCGTGTTGCACCCCTCTTTTTATGTTTTTTTTTTTTTTTTGTTTCGGTTCATTAAGTTGCTTTTTTGATTTCGGCTACTTTGTCCATGTACTAATTCAATCCAACTCTTCGAAGGCTTGTGAGATTGAAGGAAAGCTCACCGGCCGCGGAGATTAGATATGTTAAGACGCAAAAGATTGGCCTTGGGCCTTGGGGCTCTTGGGCTTTGTTTGATCGAGGAGTTGTTTTTGCTAGATTTTTTATTCATTTATTTTGTTTTAAATTTTTATATTTATTTTCATTTTCTAACAGCAATAAAAGTGTATCCCGGCGGAGAGGTGGTGCGGTTGAGACGCCAACTAAAAACTTTCATAAGCTTGGGGTAATGTATGGAAGCACTTTAGGGAGCTGAGCGAAGGGAGTTTATATAGATTGATTCCGCATACACTAACGGGTGCGATCATACCAGCAATAATGCACCGGATCCCATCAGAACTCCGAAGTTAAGCTTGCTTGGGCGAGAGCAGTACTAGGATGGGTGACCTCCTGGGAAGTCCTCGTGTTGCACCCCTCTTTTTATGTTTTTTTTTTTTTTTTTGTTTCGGTTCATTAAGTTGCTTTTTTGATTTCGGCTACTTTGTCCATGTACTAATTCAATCCAACTCTTCGAAGGCTTGTGAGATTGAAGGAAAGCTCACCGGCCGCGGAGATTAGATATGTTAAGACGCAAAAGATTGGCCTTGGGCCTTGGGGCTCTTGGGCTTTGTTTGATCGAGGAGTTGTTTTTGCTAGATTTTTTATTCATTTATTTTGTTTTAAATTTTTATATTTATTTTCATTTTCTAACAGCAATAAAAGTGTATCCCGGCGGAGAGGTGGTGCGGTTGAGACGCCAACTAAAAACTTTCATAAGCTTGGGGTAATGTATGGAAGCACTTTAGGGAGCTGAGCGAAGGGAGTTTATATAGATTGATTCCGCATACACTAACGGGTGCGATCATACCAGCAATAATGCACCGGATCCCATCAGAACTCCGAAGTTAAGCTTGCTTGGGCGAGAGCAGTACTAGGATGGGTGACCTCCTGGGAAGTCCTCGTGTTGCACCCCTCTTTTTATGTTTTTTTTTTTTTTTTTGTTTCGGTTCATTAAGTTGCTTTTTTGATTTCGGCTACTTTGTCCATGTACTAATTCAATCCAACTCTTCGAAGGCTTGTGAGATTGAAGGAAAGCTCACCGGCCGCGGAGATTAGATATGTTAAGACGCAAAAGATTGGCCTTGGGCCTTGGGGCTCTTGGGCTTTGTTTGATCGAGGAGTTGTTTTTGCTAGATTTTTTATTCATTTATTTTGTTTTAAATTTTTATATTTATTTTCATTTTCTAACAGCAATAAAAGTGTATCCCGGCGGAGAGGTGGTGCGGTTGAGACGCCAACTAAAAACTTTCATAAGCTTGGGGTAATGTATGGAAGCACTTTAGGGAGCTGAGCGAAGGGAGTTTATATAGATTGATTCAGCATACACTAACGGGTGCGATCATACCAGCAATAATGCACCGGATCCCATCAGAACTCCGAAGTTAAGCTTGCTTGGGCGAGAGCAGTACTAGGATGGGTGACCTCCTGGGAAGTCCTCGTGTTGCACCCCTCTTTTTATGTTTTTTTTTTTTTTTTGTTTCGGTTCATTAAGTTGCTTTTTTGATTTCGGCTACTTTGTCCATGTACTAATTCAATCCAACTCTTCGAAGGCTTGTGAGATTGAAGGAAAGCTCACCGGCCGCGGAGATTAGATATGTTAAGACGCAAAAGATTGGCCTTGGGCCTTGGGGCTCTTGGGCTTTGTTTGATCGAGGAGTTGTTTTTGCTAGATTTTTTATTCATTTATTTTGTTTTAAATTTTTATATTTATTTTCATTTTCTAACAGCAATAAAAGTGTATCCCGGCGGAGAGGTGGTGCGGTTGAGACGCCAACTAAAAACTTTCATAAGCTTGGGGTAATGTATGGAAGCACTTTAGGGAGCTGAGCGAAGGGAGTTTATATAGATTGATTCCGCATACACTAACGGGTGCGATCATACCAGCAATAATGCACCGGATCCCATCAGAACTCCGAAGTTAAGCTTGCTTGGGCGAGAGCAGTACTAGGATGGGTGACCTCCTGGGAAGTCCTCGTGTTGCACCCCTCTTTTTATGTTTTTTTTTTTTTTTTGTTTCGGTTCATTAAGTTGCTTTTTTGATTTCGGCTACTTTGTCCATGTACTAATTCAATCCAACTCTTCGAAGGCTTGTGAGATTGAAGGAAAGCTCACCGGCCGCGGAGATTAGATATGTTAAGACGCAAAAGATTGGCCTTGGGCCTTGGGGCTCTTGGGCTTTGTTTGATCGAGGAGTTGTTTTTGCTAGATTTTTTATTCATTTATTTTGTTTTAAATTTTTATATTTATTTTCATTTTCTAACAGCAATAAAAGTGTATCCCGGCGGAGAGGTGGTGCGGTTGAGACGCCAACTAAAAACTTTCATAAGCTTGGGGTAATGTATGGAAGCACTTTAGGGAGCTGAGCGAAGGGAGTTTATATAGATTGATTCCGCATACACTAACGGGTGCGATCATACCAGCAATAATGCACCGGATCCCATCAGAACTCCGAAGTTAAGCTTGCTTGGGCGAGAGCAGTACTAGGATGGGTGACCTCCTGGGAAGTCCTCGTGTTGCACCCCTCTTTTTATGTTTTTTTTTTTTTTTTGTTTCGGTTCATTAAGTTGCTTTTTTGATTTCGGCTACTTTGTCCATGTACTAATTCAATCCAACTCTTCGAAGGCTTGTGAGATTGAAGGAAAGCTCACCGGCCGCGGAGATTAGATATGTTAAGACGCAAAAGATTGGCCTTGGGCCTTGGGGCTCTTGGGCTTTGTTTGATCGAGGAGTTGTTTTTGCTAGATTTTTTATTCATTTATTTTGTTTTAAATTTTTATATTTATTTTCATTTTCTAACAGCAATAAAAGTGTATCCCGGCGGAGAGGTGGTGCGGTTGAGACGCCAACTAAAAACTTTCATAAGCTTGGGGTAATGTATGGAAGCACTTTAGGGAGCTGAGCGAAGGGAGTTTATATAGATTGATTCAGCATACACTAACGGGTGCGATCATACCAGCAATAATGCACCGGATCCCATCAGAACTCCGAAGTTAAGCTTGCTTGGGCGAGAGCAGTACTAGGATGGGTGACCTCCTGGGAAGTCCTCGTGTTGCACCCCTCTTTTTATGTTTTTTTTTTTTTTTGTTTCGGTTCATTAAGTTGCTTTTTTGATTTCGGCTACTTTGTCCATGTACTAATTCAATCCAACTCTTCGAAGGCTTGTGAGATTGAAGGAAAGCTCACCGGCCGCGGAGATTAGATATGTTAAGACGCAAAAGATTGGCCTTGGGCCTTGGGGCTCTTGGGCTTTGTTTGATCGAGGAGTTGTTTTTGCTAGATTTTTTATTCATTTATTTTGTTTTAAATTTTTATATTTATTTTCATTTTCTAACAGCAATAAAAGTGTATCCCGGCGGAGAGGTGGTGCGGTTGAGACGCCAACTAAAAACTTTCATAAGCTTGGGGTAATGTATGGAAGCACTTTAGGGAGCTGAGCGAAGGGAGTTTATATAGATTGATTCCGCATACACTAACGGGTGCGATCATACCAGCAATAATGCACCGGATCCCATCAGAACTCCGAAGTTAAGCTTGCTTGGGCGAGAGCAGTACTAGGATGGGTGACCTCCTGGGAAGTCCTCGTGTTGCACCCCTCTTTTTATGTTTTTTTTTTTTTTGTTTCGGTTCATTAAGTTGCTTTTTTGATTTCGGCTACTTTGTCCATGTACTAATTCAATCCAACTCTTCGAAGGCTTGTGAGATTGAAGGAAAGCTCACCGGCCGCGGAGATTAGATATGTTAAGACGCAAAAGATTGGCCTTGGGCCTTGGGGCTCTTGGGCTTTGTTTGATCGAGGAGTTGTTTTTGCTAGATTTTTTATTCATTTATTTTGTTTTAAATTTTTATATTTATTTTCATTTTCTAACAGCAATAAAAGTGTATCCCGGCGGAGAGGTGGTGCGGTTGAGACGCCAACTAAAAACTTTCATAAGCTTGGGGTAATGTATGGAAGCACTTTAGGGAGCTGAGCGAAGGGAGTTTATATAGATTGATTCCGCATACACTAACGGGTGCGATCATACCAGCAATAATGCACCGGATCCCATCAGAACTCCGAAGTTAAGCTTGCTTGGGCGAGAGCAGTACTAGGATGGGTGACCTCCTGGGAAGTCCTCGTGTTGCACCTCTCTTTTTATGTTTTTTTTTTTTTTTTGTTTCGGTTCATTAAGTTGCTTTTTTGATTTCGGCTACTTTGTCCATGTACTAATTCAATCCAACTCTTCGAAGGCTTGTGAGATTGAAGGAAAGCTCACCGGCCGCGGAGATTAGATATGTTAAGACGCAAAAGATTGGCCTTGGGCCTTGGGGCTCTTGGGCTTTGTTTGATCGAGGAGTTGTTTTTGCTAGATTTTTTATTCATTTATTTTGTTTTAAATTTTTATATTTATTTTCATTTTCTAACAGCAATAAAAGTGTATCCCGGCGGAGAGGTGGTGCGGTTGAGACGCCAACTAAAAACTTTCATAAGCTTGGGGTAATGTATGGAAGCACTTTAGGGAGCTGAGCGAAGGGAGTTTATATAGATTGATTCCGCATACACTAACGGGTGCGATCATACCAGCAATAATGCACCGGATCCCATCAGAACTCCGAAGTTAAGCTTGCTTGGGCGAGAGCAGTACTAGGATGGGTGACCTCCTGGGAAGTCCTCGTGTTGCACCCCTCTTTTTATGTTTTTTTTTTTTTTTTTGTTTCGGTTCATTAAGTTGCTTTTTTGATTTCGGCTACTTTGTCCATGTACTAATTCAATCCAACTCTTCGAAGGCTTGTGAGATTGAAGGAAAGCTCACCGGCCGCGGAGATTAGATATGTTAAGACGCAAAAGATTGGCCTTGGGCCTTGGGGCTCTTGGGCTTTGTTTGATCGAGGAGTTGTTTTTGCTAGATTTTTTATTCATTTATTTTGTTTTAAATTTTTATATTTATTTTCATTTTCTAACAGCAATAAAAGTGTATCCCGGCGGAGAGGTGGTGCGGTTGAGACGCCAACTAAAAACTTTCATAAGCTTGGGGTAATGTATGGAAGCACTTTAGGGAGCTGAGCGAAGGGAGTTTATATAGATTGATTCCGCATACACTAACGGGTGCGATCATACCAGCAATAATGCACCGGATCCCATCAGAACTCCGAAGTTAAGCTTGCTTGGGCGAGAGCAGTACTAGGATGGGTGACCTCCTGGGAAGTCCTCGTGTTGCACCCCTCTTTTTATGTTTTTTTTTTTTTTTTGTTTCGGTTCATTAAGTTGCTTTTTTGATTTCGGCTACTTTGTCCATGTACTAATTCAATCCAACTCTTCGAAGGCTTGTGAGATTGAAGGAAAGCTCACCGGCCGCGGAGATTAGATATGTTAAGACGCAAAAGATTGGCCTTGGGCCTTGGGGCTCTTGGGCTTTGTTTGATCGAGGAGTTGTTTTTGCTAGATTTTTTATTCATTTATTTTGTTTTAAATTTTTATATTTATTTTCATTTTCTAACAGCAATAAAAGTGTATCCCGGCGGAGAGGTGGTGCGGTTGAGACGCCAACTAAAAACTTTCATAAGCTTGGGGTAATGTATGGAAGCACTTTAGGGAGCTGAGCGAAGGGAGTTTATATAGATTGATTCAGCATACACTAACGGGTGCGATCATACCAGCAATAATGCACCGGATCCCATCAGAACTCCGAAGTTAAGCTTGCTTGGGCGAGAGCAGTACTAGGATGGGTGACCTCCTGGGAAGTCCTCGTGTTGCACCCCTCTTTTTATGTTTTTTTTTTTTTTTGTTTCGGTTCATTAAGTTGCTTTTTTGATTTCGGCTACTTTGTCCATGTACTAATTCAATCCAACTCTTCGAAGGCTTGTGAGATTGAAGGAAAGCTCACCGGCCGCGGAGATTAGATATGTTAAGACGCAAAAGATTGGCCTTGGGCCTTGGGGCTCTTGGGCTTTGTTTGATCGAGGAGTTGTTTTTGCTAGATTTTTTATTCATTTATTTTGTTTTAAATTTTTATATTTATTTTCATTTTCTAACAGCAATAAAAGTGTATCCCGGCGGAGAGGTGGTGCGGTTGAGACGCCAACTAAAAACTTTCATAAGCTTGGGGTAATGTATGGAAGCACTTTAGGGAGCTGAGCGAAGGGAGTTTATATAGATTGATTCCGCATACACTAACGGGTGCGATCATACCAGCAATAATGCACCGGATCCCATCAGAACTCCGAAGTTAAGCTTGCTTGGGCGAGAGCAGTACTAGGATGGGTGACCTCCTGGGAAGTCCTCGTGTTGCACCCCTCTTTTTATGTTTTTTTTTTTTTTTGTTTCGGTTCATTAAGTTGCTTTTTTGATTTCGGCTACTTTGTCCATGTACTAATTCAATCCAACTCTTCGAAGGCTTGTGAGATTGAAGGAAAGCTCACCGGCCGCGGAGATTAGATATGTTAAGACGCAAAAGATTGGCCTTGGGCCTTGGGGCTCTTGGGCTTTGTTTGATCGAGGAGTTGTTTTTGCTAGATTTTTTATTCATTTATTTTGTTTTAAATTTTTATATTTATTTTCATTTTCTAACAGCAATAAAAGTGTATCCCGGCGGAGAGGTGGTGCGGTTGAGACGCCAACTAAAAACTTTCATAAGCTTGGGGTAATGTATGGAAGCACTTTAGGGAGCTGAGCGAAGGGAGTTTATATAGATTGATTCCGCATACACTAACGGGTGCGATCATACCAGCAATAATGCACCGGATCCCATCAGAACTCCGAAGTTAAGCTTGCTTGGGCGAGAGCAGTACTAGGATGGGTGACCTCCTGGGAAGCCCTCGTGTTGCACCCCTCTTTTTATGTTTTTTTTTTTTTTTTGTTTCGGTTCATTAAGTTGCTTTTTTGATTTCGGCTACTTTGTCCATGTACTAATTCAATCCAACTCTTCGAAGGCTTGTGAGATTGAAGGAAAGCTCACCGGCCGCGGAGATTAGATATGTTAAGACGCAAAAGATTGGCCTTGGGCCTTGGGGCTCTTGGGCTTTGTTTGATCGAGGAGTTGTTTTTGCTAGATTTTTTATTCATTTATTTTGTTTTAAATTTTTATATTTATTTTCATTTTCTAACAGCAATAAAAGTGTATCCCGGCGGAGAGGTGGTGCGGTTGAGACGCCAACTAAAAACTTTCATAAGCTTGGGGTAATGTATGGAAGCACTTTAGGGAGCTGAGCGAAGGGAGTTTATATAGATTGATTCCGCATACACTAACGGGTGCGATCATACCAGCAATAATGCACCGGATCCCATCAGAACTCCGAAGTTAAGCTTGCTTGGGCGAGAGCAGTACTAGGATGGGTGACCTCCTGGGAAGTCCTCGTGTTGCACCCCTCTTTTTATGTTTTTTTTTTTTTTTGTTTCGGTTCATTAAGTTGCTTTTTTGATTTCGGCTACTTTGTCCATGTACTAATTCAATCCAACTCTTCGAAGGCTTGTGAGATTGAAGGAAAGCTCACCGGCCGCGGAGATTAGATATGTTAAGACGCAAAAGATTGGCCTTGGGCCTTGGGGCTCTTGGGCTTTGTTTGATCGAGGAGTTGTTTTTGCTAGATTTTTTATTCATTTATTTTGTTTTAAATTTTTATATTTATTTTCATTTTCTAACAGCAATAAAAGTGTATCCCGGCGGAGAGGTGGTGCGGTTGAGACGCCAACTAAAAACTTTCATAAGCTTGGGGTAATGTATGGAAGCACTTTAGGGAGCTGAGCGAAGGGAGTTTATATAGATTGATTCCGCATACACTAACGGGTGCGATCATACCAGCAATAATGCACCGGATCCCATCAGAACTCCGAAGTTAAGCTTGCTTGGGCGAGAGCAGTACTAGGATGGGTGACCTCCTGGGAAGTCCTCGTGTTGCACCCCTCTTTTTATGTTTTTTTTTTTTTTTTTGTTTCGGTTCATTAAGTTGCTTTTTTGATTTCGGCTACTTTGTCCATGTACTAATTCAATCCAACTCTTCGAAGGCTTGTGAGATTGAAGGAAAGCTCACCGGCCGCGGAGATTAGATATGTTAAGACGCAAAAGATTGGCCTTGGGCCTTGGGGCTCTTGGGCTTTGTTTGATCGAGGAGTTGTTTTTGCTAGATTTTTTATTCATTTATTTTGTTTTAAATTTTTATATTTATTTTCATTTTCTAACAGCAATAAAAGTGTATCCCGGCGGAGAGGTGGTGCGGTTGAGACGCCAACTAAAAACTTTCATAAGCTTGGGGTAATGTATGGAAGCACTTTAGGGAGCTGAGCGAAGGGAGTTTATATAGATTGATTCCGCATACACTAACGGGTGCGATCATACCAGCAATAATGCACCGGATCCCATCAGAACTCCGAAGTTAAGCTTGCTTGGGCGAGAGCAGTACTAGGATGGGTGACCTCCTGGGAAGTCCTCGTGTTGCACCCCTCTTTTTATGTTTTTTTTTTTTTTTTGTTTCGGTTCATTAAGTTGCTTTTTTGATTTCGGCTACTTTGTCCATGTACTAATTCAATCCAACTCTTCGAAGGCTTGTGAGATTGAAGGAAAGCTCACCGGCCGCGGAGATTAGATATGTTAAGACGCAAAAGATTGGCCTTGGGCCTTGGGGCTCTTGGGCTTTGTTTGATCGAGGAGTTGTTTTTGCTAGATTTTTTATTCATTTATTTTGTTTTAAATTTTTATATTTATTTTCATTTTCTAACAGCAATAAAAGTGTATCCCGGCGGAGAGGTGGTGCGGTTGAGACGCCAACTAAAAACTTTCATAAGCTTGGGGTAATGTATGGAAGCACTTTAGGGAGCTGAGCGAAGGGAGTTTATATAGATTGATTCCGCATACACTAACGGGTGCGATCATACCAGCAATAATGCACCGGATCCCATCAGAACTCCGAAGTTAAGCTTGCTTGGGCGAGAGCAGTACTAGGATGGGTGACCTCCTGGGAAGTCCTCGTGTTGCACCCCTCTTTTTATGTTTTTTTTTTTTTTTTGTTTCGGTTCATTAAGTTGCTTTTTTGATTTCGGCTACTTTGTCCATGTACTAATTCAATCCAACTCTTCGAAGGCTTGTGAGATTGAAGGAAAGCTCACCGGCCGCGGAGATTAGATATGTTAAGACGCAAAAGATTGGCCTTGGGCCTTGGGGCTCTTGGGCTTTGTTTGATCGAGGAGTTGTTTTTGCTAGATTTTTTATTCATTTATTTTGTTTTAAATTTTTATATTTATTTTCATTTTCTAACAGCAATAAAAGTGTATCCCGGCGGAGAGGTGGTGCGGTTGAGACGCCAACTAAAAACTTTCATAAGCTTGGGGTAATGTATGGAAGCACTTTAGGGAGCTGAGCGAAGGGAGTTTATATAGATTGATTCCGCATACACTAACGGGTGCGATCATACCAGCAATAATGCACCGGATCCCATCAGAACTCCGAAGTTAAGCTTGCTTGGGCGAGAGCAGTACTAGGATGGGTGACCTCCTGGGAAGTCCTCGTGTTGCACCTCTCTTTTTATGTTTTTTTTTTTTTTTTGTTTCGGTTCATTAAGTTGCTTTTTTGATTTCGGCTACTTTGTCCATGTACTAATTCAATCCAACTCTTCGAAGGCTTGTGAGATTGAAGGAAAGCTCACCGGCCGCGGAGATTAGATATGTTAAGACGCAAAAGATTGGCCTTGGGCCTTGGGGCTCTTGGGCTTTGTTTGATCGAGGAGTTGTTTTTGCTAGATTTTTTATTCATTTATTTTGTTTTAAATTTTTATATTTATTTTCATTTTCTAACAGCAATAAAAGTGTATCCCGGCGGAGAGGTGGTGCGGTTGAGACGCCAACTAAAAACTTTCATAAGCTTGGGGTAATGTATGGAAGCACTTTAGGGAGCTGAGCGAAGGGAGTTTATATAGATTGATTCCGCATACACTAACGGGTGCGATCATACCAGCAATAATGCACCGGATCCCATCAGAACTCCGAAGTTAAGCTTGCTTGGGCGAGAGCAGTACTAGGATGGGTGACCTCCTGGGAAGTCCTCGTGTTGCACCCCTCTTTTTATGTTTTTTTTTTTTTTTGTTTCGGTTCATTAAGTTGCTTTTTTGATTTCGGCTACTTTGTCCATGTACTAATTCAATCCAACTCTTCGAAGGCTTGTGAGATTGAAGGAAAGCTCACCGGCCGCGGAGATTAGATATGTTAAGACGCAAAAGATTGGCCTTGGGCCTTGGGGCTCTTGGGCTTTGTTTGATCGAGGAGTTGTTTTTGCTAGATTTTTTATTCATTTATTTTGTTTTAAATTTTTATATTTATTTTCATTTTCTAACAGCAATAAAAGTGTATCCCGGCGGAGAGGTGGTGCGGTTGAGACGCCAACTAAAAACTTTCATAAGCTTGGGGTAATGTATGGAAGCACTTTAGGGAGCTGAGCGAAGGGAGTTTATATAGATTGATTCCGCATACACTAACGGGTGCGATCATACCAGCAATAATGCACCGGATCCCATCAGAACTCCGAAGTTAAGCTTGCTTGGGCGAGAGCAGTACTAGGATGGGTGACCTCCTGGGAAGTCCTCGTGTTGCACCCCTCTTTTTATGTTTTTTTTTTTTTTTTGTTTCGGTTCATTAAGTTGCTTTTTTGATTTCGGCTACTTTGTCCATGTACTAATTCAATCCAACTCTTCGAAGGCTTGTGAGATTGAAGGAAAGCTCACCGGCCGCGGAGATTAGATATGTTAAGACGCAAAAGATTGGCCTTGGGCCTTGGGGCTCTTGGGCTTTGTTTGATCGAGGAGTTGTTTTTGCTAGATTTTTTATTCATTTATTTTGTTTTAAATTTTTATATTTATTTTCATTTTCTAACAGCAATAAAAGTGTATCCCGGCGGAGAGGTGGTGCGGTTGAGACGCCAACTAAAAACTTTCATAAGCTTGGGGTAATGTATGGAAGCACTTTAGGGAGCTGAGCGAAGGGAGTTTATATAGATTGATTCAGCATACACTAACGGGTGCGATCATACCAGCAATAATGCACCGGATCCCATCAGAACTCCGAAGTTAAGCTTGCTTGGGCGAGAGCAGTACTAGGATGGGTGACCTCCTGGGAAGTCCTCGTGTTGCACCCCTCTTTTTATGTTTTTTTTTTTTTTTGTTTCGGTTCATTAAGTTGCTTTTTTGATTTCGGCTACTTTGTCCATGTACTAATTCAATCCAACTCTTCGAAGGCTTGTGAGATTGAAGGAAAGCTCACCGGCCGCGGAGATTAGATATGTTAAGACGCAAAAGATTGGCCTTGGGCCTTGGGGCTCTTGGGCTTTGTTTGATCGAGGAGTTGTTTTTGCTAGATTTTTTATTCATTTATTTTGTTTTAAATTTTTATATTTATTTTCATTTTCTAACAGCAATAAAAGTGTATCCCGGCGGAGAGGTGGTGCGGTTGAGACGCCAACTAAAAACTTTCATAAGCTTGGGGTAATGTATGGAAGCACTTTAGGGAGCTGAGCGAAGGGAGTTTATATAGATTGATTCCGCATACACTAACGGGTGCGATCATACCAGCAATAATGCACCGGATCCCATCAGAACTCCGAAGTTAAGCTTGCTTGGGCAAGAGCAGTACTAGGATGGGTGACCTCCTGGGAAGTCCTCGTGTTGCACCCCTCTTTTTATGTTTTTTTTTTTTTTTTTGTTTCGGTTCATTAAGTTGCTTTTTTGATTTCGGCTACTTTGTCCATGTACTAATTCAATCCAACTCTTCGAAGGCTTGTGAGATTGAAGGAAAGCTCACCGGCCGCGGAGATTAGATATGTTAAGACGCAAAAGATTGGCCTTGGGCCTTGGGGCTCTTGGGCTTTGTTTGATCGAGGAGTTGTTTTTGCTAGATTTTTTATTCATTTATTTTGTTTTAAATTTTTATATTTATTTTCATTTTCTAACAGCAATAAAAGTGTATCCCGGCGGAGAGGTGGTGCGGTTGAGACGCCAACTAAAAACTTTCATAAGCTTGGGGTAATGTATGGAAGCACTTTAGGGAGCTGAGCGAAGGGAGTTTATATAGATTGATTCCGCATACACTAACGGGTGCGATCATACCAGCAATAATGCACCGGATCCCATCAGAACTCCGAAGTTAAGCTTGCTTGGACGAGAGCAGTACTAGGATGGGTGACCTCCTGGGAAGTCCTCGTGTTGCACCTCTCTTTTTATGTTTTTTTTTTTTTTTTGTTTCGGTTCATTAAGTTGCTTTTTTGATTTCGGCTACTTTGTCCATGTACTAATTCAATCCAACTCTTCGAAGGCTTGTGAGATTGAAGGAAAGCTCACCGGCCGCGGAGATTAGATATGTTAAGACGCAAAAGATTGGCCTTGGGCCTTGGGGCTCTTGGGCTTTGTTTGATCGAGGAGTTGTTTTTGCTAGATTTTTTATTCATTTATTTTGTTTTAAATTTTTATATTTATTTTCATTTTCTAACAGCAATAAAAGTGTATCCCGGCGGAGAGGTGGTGCGGTTGAGACGCCAACTAAAAACTTTCATAAGCTTGGGGTAATGTATGGAAGCACTTTAGGGAGCTGAGCGAAGGGAGTTTATATAGATTGATTCCGCATACACTAACGGGTGCGATCATACCAGCAATAATGCACCGGATCCCATCAGAACTCCGAAGTTAAGCTTGCTTGGGCGAGGACAGTACTAGGATGGGTGACCACCTGGGAAGTCCTCGTGTTGCACCCCTCTATTTATGTTTTTTTTTTTTTTTGTTTCGGTTCATTAAGTTGCTTTTTTGATTTCGGCTACTTTGTCCATGTACTAATTCAATCCAACTCTTCGAAGGCTTGTGAGATTGAAGGAAAGCTCACCGGCCGCGGAGATTAGATATGTTAAGACGCAAAAGATTGGCCTTGGGCCTTAGGGCTCTTGGGCTTTGTTTGATCGAGGAGTTGTTTTTGCTAGATTTTTTATTCATTTATTTTGTTTTAAATTTTTATATTTATTTTCATTTTCTAACAGCAATAAAAGTGTATCCCGGCGGAGAGGTGATGCGGTTGAGACGCCAACTAAAAACTTTCATAAGCTTGGGGTAATGTATGGAAGCACTTTAGGGAGCTGAGCGAAGGGAGTTTATATAGATTGATTCCGCATACACTAACGGGTGCGATCATACCAGCAATAATGCACCGGATCCCATCAGAACTCCGAAGTTAAGCTTGCTTGGGCGAGAGCAGTACTAGGATGGGTGACCTCCTGGGAAGTCCTCGTGTTGCACCCCTCTTTTTATGTTTTTTTTTTTTTTTGTTTCGGTTCATTAAGTTGCTTTTTTGATTTCGGCTACTTTGTCCATGTACTAATTCAATCCAACTCTTCGAAGGCTTGTGAGATTGAAGGAAAGCTCACCGGCCGCGGAGATTAGATATGTTAAGACGCAAAAGATTGGCCTTGGGCCTTGGGGCTCTTGGGCTTTGTTTGATCGAGGAGTTGTTTTTGCTAGATTTTTTATTCATTTATTTTGTTTTAAATTTTTATATTTATTTTCATTTTCTAACAGCAATAAAAGTGTATCCCGGCGGAGAGGTGGTGCGGTTGAGACGCCAACTAAAAACTTTCATAAGCTTGGGGTAATGTATGGAAGCACTTTAGGGAGCTGAGCGAAGGGAGTTTATATAGATTGATTCCGCATACACTAACGGGTGCGATCATACCAGCAATAATGCACCGGATCCCATCAGAACTCCGAAGTTAAGCTTGCTTGGGCGAGGGCAGTACTAGGATGGGTGACCTCCTGGGAAGTCCTCGTGTTGCACCCCTCTATTTATGTTTTTTTTTTTTTGTTTCGGTTCATTAAGTTGCTTTTTTGATTTCGGCTACTTTGTCCATGTACTAATTCAATCCAACTCTTCGAAGGCTTGTGAGATTGAAGGAAAGCTCACCGGCCGCGGAGATTAGATATGTTAAGACGCAAAAGATTGGCCTTGGGCCTTGGGGCTCTTGGGCTTTGTTTGATCGAGGAGTTGTTTTTGCTAGATTTTTTATTCATTTATTTTGTTTTAAATTTTTATATTTATTTTCATTTTCTAACAGCAATAAAAGTGTATCCCGGCGGAGAGGTGGTGCGGTTGAGACGCCAACTAAAAACTTTCATAAGCTTGGGGTAATGTATGGAAGCACTTTAGGGAGCTGAGCGAAGGGAGTTTATATAGATTGATTCCGCATACACTAACGGGTGCGATCATACCAGCAATAATGCACCGGATCCCATCAGAACTCCGAAGTTAAGCTTGCTTGGGCGAGAGCAGTACTAGGATGGGTGACCTCCTGGGAAGTCCTCGTGTTGCACTCCTCTTTTTATGTTTTTTTTTTTTTTGTTTCGGTTCATTAAGTTGCTTTTTTGATTTCGGCTACTTTGTCCATGTACTAATTCAATCCAACTCTTCGAAGGCTTGTGAGATTGAAGGAAAGCTCACCGGCCGCGGAGATTAGATATGTTAAGACGCAAAAGATTGGCCTTGGGCCTTGGGGCTCTTGGGCTTTGTTTGATCGAGGAGTTGTTTTTGCTAGATTTTTTATTCATTTATTTTGTTTTAAATTTTTATATTTATTTTCATTTTCTAACAGCAATAAAAGTGTATCCCGGCGGAGAGGTGGTGCGGTTGAGACGCCAACTAAAAACTTTCATAAGCTTGGGGTAATGTATGGAAGCACTTTAGGGAGCTGAGCGAAGGGAGTTTATATAGATTGATTCCGCATACACTAACGGGTGCGATCATACCAGCAATAATGCACCGGATCCCATCAGAACTCCGAAGTTAAGCTTGCTTGGGCGAGAGCAGTACTAGGATGGGTGACCTCCTGGGAAGTCCTCGTGTTGCACCCCTCTTTTTATGTTTTTTTTTTTTTTTTGTTTCGGTTCATTAAGTTGCTTTTTTGATTTCGGCTACTTTGTCCATGTACTAATTCAATCCAACTCTTCGAAGGCTTGTGAGATTGAAGGAAAGCTCACCGGCCGCGGAGATTAGATATGTTAAGACGCAAAAGATTGGCCTTGGGCCTTGGGGCTCTTGGGCTTTGTTTGATCGAGGAGTTGTTTTTGCTAGATTTTTTATTCATTTATTTTGTTTTAAATTTTTATATTTATTTTCATTTTCTAACAGCAATAAAAGTGTATCCCGGCGGAGAGGTGGTGCGGTTGAGACGCCAAATAAAAACTTTCATAAGCTTGGGGTAATGTATGGAAGCACTTTAGGGAGCTGAGCGAAGGGAGTTTATATAGATTGATTCCGCATACACTAACGGGTGCGATCATACCAGCAATAATGCACCGGATCCCATCAGAACTCCGAAGTTAAGCTTGCTTGGGCGAGAGCAGTACTAGGATGGGTGACCTCCTGGGAAGTCCTCGTGTTGCACCCCTCTATTTATGTTTTTTTTTTTTTTGTTTCGGTTCATTAAGTTGCTTTTTTGATTTCGGCTACTTTGTCCATGTACTAATTCAATCCAACTCTTCGAAGGCTTGTGAGATTGAAGGAAAGCTCACCGGCCGCGGAGATTAGATATGTTAAGACGCAAAAGATTGGCCTTGGGCCTTGGGGCTCTTGGGCTTTGTTTGATCGAGGAGTTGTTTTTGCTAGATTTTTTATTCATTTATTTTGTTTTAAATTTTTATATTTATTTTCATTTTCTAACAGCAATAAAAGTGTATCCCGGCGGAGAGGTGGTGCGGTTGAGACGCCAACTAAAAACTTTCATAAGCTTGGGGTAATGTATGGAAGCACTTTAGGGAGCTGAGCGAAGGGAGTTTATATAGATTGATTCCGCATACACTAACGGGTGCGATCATACCAGCAATAATGCACCGGATCCCATCAGAACTCCGAAGTTAAGCTTGCTTGGGCGAGAGCAGTACTAGGATGGGTGACCTCCTGGGAAGTCCTCGTGTTGCACTCCTCTTTTTATGTTTTTTTTTTTTTTTTGTTTCGGTTCATTAAGTTGCTTTTTTGATTTCGGCTACTTTGTCCATGTACTAATTCAATCCAACTCTTCGAAGGCTTGTGAGATTGAAGGAAAGCTCACCGGCCGCGGAGATTAGATATGTTAAGACGCAAAAGATTGGCCTTGGGCCTTGGGGCTCTTGGGCTTTGTTTGATCGAGGAGTTGTTTTTGCTAGATTTTTTATTCATTTATTTTGTTTTAAATTTTTATATTTATTTTCATTTTCTAACCGCAATAAAAGTGTATCCCGGCGGAGAGGTGGTGCGGTTGAGACGCCAACTAAAAACTTTCATAAGCTTGGGGTAATGTATGGAAGCACTTTAGGGAGCTGAGCGAATGGAGTTTATATAGATTGATTCCGCATACACTAACGGGTGCGATCATACCAGCAATAATGCACCGGATCCCATCAGAACTCCGAAGTTAAGCTTGCTTGGGCGAGAGCAGTACTAGGATGGGTGACCTCCTGGGAAGTCCTCGTGTTGCACCCCTCTTTTTATGTTTTTTTTTTTTTTTTGTTTCGGTTCATTAAGTTGCTTTTTTGATTTCGGCTACTTTGTCCATGTACTAATTCAATCCAACTCTTCGAAGGCTTGTGAGATTGAAGGAAAGCTCACCGGCCGCGGAGATTAGATATGTTAAGACGCAAAAGATTGGCCTTGGGCCTTGGGGCTCTTGGGCTTTGTTTGATCGAGGAGTTGTTTTTGCTAGATTTTTTATTCATTTATTTTGTTTTAAATTTTTATATTTATTTTCATTTTCTAACAGCAATAAAAGTGTATCCCGGCGGAGAGGTGGTGCGGTTGAGACGCCAACTAAAAACTTTCATAAGCTTGGGGTAATGTATGGAAGCACTTTAGGGAGCTGAGCGAAGGGAGTTTATATAGATTGATTCCGCATACACTAACGGGTGCGATCATACCAGCAATAATGCACCGGATCCCATCAGAACACCGAAGTTAAGCTTGCTTGGGCGAGAGCAGTACTAGGATGGGTGACCTCCTGGGAAGTCCTCGTGTTGCACCCCTCTTTTTATGTTTTTTTTTTTTTTGTTTCGGTTCATTAAGTTGCTTTTTTGATTTCGGCTACTTTGTCCATGTACTAATTCAATCCAACTCTTCGAAGGCTTGTGAGATTGAAGGAAAGCTCACCGGCCGCGGAGATTAGATATGTTAAGACGCAAAAGATTGGCCTTGGGCCTTGGGGCTCTTGGGCTTTGTTTGATCGAGGAGTTGTTTTTGCTAGATTTTTTATTCATTTATTTTGTTTTAAATTTTTATATTTATTTTCATTTTCTAACAGCAATAAAAGTGTATCCCGGCGGAGAGGTGGTGCGGTTGAGACGCCAACTAAAAACTTTCATAAGCTTGGGGTAATGTATGGAAGCACTTTAGGGAGCTGAGCGAAGGGAGTTTATATAGATTGATTCCGCATACACTAACGGGTGCGATCATACCAGCAATAATGCACCGGATCCCATCAGAACTCCGAAGTTGAGCTTGCTTGGGCGAGAGCAGTACTAGGATGGGTGACCTCCTGGGAAGTCCTCGTGTTGCACCCCTCTTTTTATGTTTTTTTTTTTTTTTTGTTTCGGTTCATTAAGTTGCTTTTTTGATTTCGGCTACTTTGTCCATGTACTAATTCAATCCAACTCTTCGAAGGCTTGTGAGATTGAAGGAAAGCTCACCGGCCGCGGAGATTAGATATGTTAAGACGCAAAAGATTGGCCTTGGGCCTTGGGGCTCTTGGGCTTTGTTTGATCGAGGAGTTGTTTTTGCTAGATTTTTTATTCATTTATTTTGTTTTAAATTTTTATATTTATTTTCATTTTCTAACAGCAATAAAAGTGTATCCCGGCGGAGAGGTGGTGCGGTTGAGACGCCAACTAAAAACTTTCATAAGCTTGGGGTAATGTATGGAAGCACTTTAGGGAGCTGAGCGAAGGGAGTTTATATAGATTGATTCCGCATACACTAACGGGTGCGATCATACCAGCAATAATGCACCGGATCCCATCAGAACTCCGAAGTTAAGCTTGCTTGGGCGAGAGCAGTACTAGGATGGGTGACCTCCTGGGAAGTCCTCGTGTTGCACCCCTCTTTTTATGTTTTTTTTTTTTTTGTTTCGGTTCATTAAGTTGCTTTTTTGATTTCGGCTACTTTGTCCATGAACTAATTCAATCCAACTCTTCGAAGGCTTGTGAGATTGAAGGAAAGCTCACCGGCCGCGGAGATTAGATATGTTAAGACGCAAAAGATTGGCCTTGGGCCTTGGGGCTCTTGGGCTTTGTTTGATCGAGGAGTTGTTTTTGCTAGATTTTTTATTCATTTATTTTGTTTTAAATTTTTATATTTATTTTCATTTTCTAACAGCAATAAAAGTGTATCCCGGCGGAGAGGTGGTGCGGTTGAGACGCCAACTAAAAACTTTCATAAGCTTGGGGTAATGTATGGAAGCACTTTAGGGAGCTGAGCGAAGGGAGTTTATATAGATTGATTCCGCATACACTAACGGGTGCGATCATACCAGCAATAATGCACCGGATCCCATCAGAACTCCGAAGTTAAGCTTGCTTGGGCGAGAGCAGTACTAGGATGGGTGACCTCCTGGGAAGTCCTCGTGTTGCACCCCTCTTTTTATGTTTTTTTTTTTTTTGTTTCGGTTCATTAAGTTGCTTTTTTGATTTCGGCTACTTTGTCCATGTACTAATTCAATCCAACTCTTCGAAGGCTTGTGAGATTGAAGGAAAGCTCACCGGCCGCGGAGATTAGATATGTTAAGACGCAAAAGATTGGCCTTGGGCCTTGGGGCTCTTGGGCTTTGTTTGATCGATGAGTTGTTTTTGCTAGATTTTTTATTCATTTATTTTGTTTTAAATTTTTATATTTATTTTCATTTTCTAACAGCAATAAAAGTGTATCCCGGCGGAGAGGTGGTGCGGTTGAGACGCCAACTAAAAACTTTCATAAGCTTGGGGTAATGTATGGAAGCACTTTAGGGAGCTGAGCGAAGGGAGTTTATATAGATTGATTCCGCATACACTAACGGGTGCGATCATACCAGCAATAATGCACCGGATCCCATCAGAACTCCGAAGTTGAGCTTGCTTGGGCGAGAGCAGTACTAGGATGGGTGACCTCCTGGGAAGTCCTCGTGTTGCACCCCTCTTTTTATGTTTTTTTTTTTTTTGTTTCGGTTCATTAAGTTGCTTTTTTGATTTCGGCTACTTTGTCCATGTACTAATTCAATCCAACTCTTCGAAGGCTTGTGAGATTGAAGGAAAGCTCACCGGCCGCGGAGATTAGATATGTTAAGACGCAAAAGATTGGCCTTGGGCCTTGGGGCTCTTGGGCTTTGTTTGATCGAGGAGTTGTTTTTGCTAGATTTTTTATTCATTTATTTTGTTTTAAATTTTTATATTTATTTTCATTTTCTAACAGCAATAAAAGTGTATCCCGGCGGAGAGGTGGTGCGGTTGAGACGCCAACTAAAAACTTTCATAAGCTTGGGGTAATGTATGGAAGCACTTTAGGGAGCTGAGCGAAGGGAGTTTATATAGATTGATTCCGCATACACTAACGGGTGCGATCATACCAGCAATAATGCACCGGATCCCATCAGAACTCCGAAGTTAAGCTTGCTTGGGCGAGAGCAGTACTAGGATGGGTGACCTCCTGGGAAGTCCTCGTGTTGCACCCCTCTTTTTATGTTTTTTTTTTTTTGTTTCGGTTCATTAAGTTGCTTTTTTGATTTCGGCTACTTTGTCCATGTACTAATTCAATCCAACTCTTCGAAGGCTTGTGAGATTGAAGGAAAGCTCACCGGCCGCGGAGATTAGATATGTTAAGACGCAAAAGATTGGCCTTGGGCCTTGGGGCTCTTGGGCTTTGTTTGATCGATGAGTTGTTTTTGCTAGATTTTTTATTCATTTATTTTGTTTTAAATTTTTATATTTATTTTCATTTTCTAACAGCAATAAAAGTGTATCCCGGCGGAGAGGTGTTGCGGTTGAGACGCCAACTAAAAACTTTCATAAGCTTGGGGTAATGTATGGAAGCACTTTAGGGAGCTGAGCGAAGGGAGTTTATATAGATTGATTCCGCATACACTAACGGGTGCGATCATACCAGCAATAATGCACCGGATCCCATCAGAACTCCGAAGTTAAGCTTGCTTGGGCGAGAGCAGTACTAGGATGGGTGACCTCCTGGGAAGTCCTCGTGTTGCACCCCTCTTTTTATGTTTTTTTTTTTTTTGTTTCGGTTCATTAAGTTGCTTTTTTGATTTCGGCTACTTTGTCCATGTACTAATTCAATCCAACTCTTCGAAGGCTTGTGAGATTGAAGGAAAGCTCACCGGCCGCGGAGATTAGATATGTTAAGACGCAAAAGATTGGCCTTGGGCCTTGGGGCTCTTGGGCTTTGTTTGATCGAGGAGTTGTTTTTGCTAGATTTTTTATTCATTTATTTTGTTTTAAATTTTTATATTTATTTTCATTTTCTAACAGCAATAAAAGTGTATCCCGGCGGAGAGGTGGTGCGGTTGAGACGCCAACTAAAAACTTTCATAAGCTTGGGGTAATGTATGGAAGCACTTTAGGGAGCTGAGCGAAGGGAGTTTATATAGATTGATTCCGCATACACTAACGGGTGCGATCATACCAGCAATAATGCACCGGATCCCATCAGAACTCCGAAGTTATGCTTGCTTGGGCGAGAGCAGTACTAGGATGGGTGACCTCCTGGGAAGTCCTCGTGTTGCACCCCTCTTTTTATGTTTTTTTTTTTTTTGTTTCGGTTCATTAAGTTGCTTTTTTGATTTCGGCTACTTTGTCCATGTACTAATTCAATCCAACTCTTCGAAGGCTTGTGAGATTGAAGGAAAGCTCACCGGCCGCGGAGATTAGATATGTTAAGACGCAAAAGATTGGCCTTGGGCCTTGGGCCTTGGGGCTCTTGGGCTTTGTTTGATCGAGGAGTTGTTTTTGCTAGATTTTTTATTCATTTATTTTGTTTTAAATTTTTATATTTATTTTCATTTTCTAACAGCAATAAAAGTGTATCCCGGCGGAGAGGTGGTGCGGTTGAGACGCCAACTAAAAACTTTCATAAGCTTGGGGTAATGTATGGAAGCACTTTAGGGAGCTGAGCGAAGGGAGTTTATATAGATTGATTCCGCATACACTAACGGGTGCGATCATACCAGCAATAATGCACCGGATCCCATCAGAACTCCGAAGTTAAGCTTGCTTGGGCGAGAGCAGTACTAGGATGGGTGACCTCCTGGGAAGTCCTCGTGTTGCACCCCTCTTTTTATGTTTTTTTTTTTTTTTGTTTCGGTTCATTAAGTTGCTTTTTTGATTTCGGCTACTTTGTCCATGTACTAATTCAATCCAACTCTTCGAAGGCTTGTGAGATTGAAGGAAAGCTCACCGGCCGCGGAGATTAGATATGTTAAGACGCAAAAGATTGGCCTTGGGCCTTGGGGCTCTTGGGCTTTGTTTGATCGAGGAGTTGTTTTTGCTAGATTTTTTATTCATTTATTTTGTTTTAAATTTTTATATTTATTTTCATTTTCTAACAGCAATAAAAGTGTATCCCTGCGGAGAGGTGGTGCGGTTGAGACGCCAACTAAAAACTTTCATAAGCTTGGGGTAATGTATGGAAGCACTTTAGGGAGCTGAGCGAAGGGAGTTTATAGAGATTGATTCCGCATACACTAACGGGTGCGATCATACCAGCAATAATGCACCGGATCCCATCAGAACTCCGAAGTTAAGCTTGCTTGGGCGAGAGCAGTACTAGGATGGGTGACCTCCTGGGAAGTCCTCGTGTTGCACCCCTCTTTTTATGTTTTTTTTTTTTTTGTTTCGGTTCATTAAGTTGCTTTTTTGATTTCGGCTACTTTGTCCATGTACTAATTCAATCCAACTCTTCGAAGGCTTGTGAGATTGAAGGAAAGCTCACCGGCCGCGGAGATTAGATATGTTAAGACGCAAAAGATTGGCCTTGGGCCTTGGGGCTCTTGGGCTTTGTTTGATCGAGGAGTTGTTTTTGCTAGATTTTTTATTCATTTATTTTGTTTTAAATTTTTATATTTATTTTCATTTTCTAACAGCAATAAAAGTGTATCCCGGCGGAGAGGTGGTGCGGTTGAGACGCCAACTAAAAACTTTCATAAGCTTGGGGTAATGTATGGAAGCACTTTAGGGAGCTGAGCGAAGGGAGTTTATATAGATTGATTCCGCTTACACTAACGGGTGCGATCATACCAGCAATAATGCACCGGATCCCATCAGAACTCCGAAGTTAAGCTTGCTTGGGCGAGAGCAGTACTAGGATGGGTGACCTCCTGGGAAGTCCTCGTGTTGCACCCCTCTTTTTATGTTTTTTTTTTTTTTTGTTTCGGTTCATTAAGTTGCTTTTTTGATTTCGGCTACTTTGTCCATGTACTAATTCAATCCAACTCTTCGAAGGCTTGTGAGATTGAAGGAAAGCTCACCGGCCGCGGAGATTAGATATGTTAAGACGCAAAAGATTGGCCTTGGGCCTTGGGGCTCTTGGGCTTTGTTTGATCGAGGAGTTGTTTTTGCTAGATTTTTTATTCATTTATTTTGTTTTAAATTTTTATATTTATTTTCATTTTCTAACAGCAATAAAAGTGTATCCCGGCGGAGAGGTGGTGCGGTTGAGACGCCAACTAAAAACTTTCATAAGCTTGGGGTAATGTATGGAAGCACTTTAGGGAGCTGAGCGAAGGGAGTTTATATAGATTGATTCCGCATACACTAACGGGTGCGATCATACCAGCAATAATGCACCGGATCCCATCAGAACTCCGAAGTGAAGCTTGCTTGGGCGAGAGCAGTACTAGGATGGGTGACCTCCTGGGAAGTCCTCGTGTTGCACCCCTCTTTTTATGTTTTTTTTTTTTTTGTTTCGGTTCATTAAGTTGCTTTTTTGATTTCGGCTACTTTGTCCAT